>NC_039286.1:15046549-15346549 GCF_003368295.1 Carassius auratus
TTTTATTTGCTCTACAATGATGTGATCATTTTTATCTAATTCTATAGATGGTAACATTTTACCTGTTGATTTTATTTATTTTTTTATTTATATAAATACAGAGTTTAAAAACAAACTGATGACAAGTTCTGATGACTAGGTCTGTCCTGTAAGCTGTTACAAAATTGTACATACACAATTAATATATTACCACAATAAATTATTTAGATTATTATATCACTGCCTTGATTTTAACATCAAACACAATTGGTTGATACTTTGACTTATAATTCATATTCAGTTTATTCACCTTACATGCCTTAATATGCAATGTTATTCAAGTAATCCTCTTCAAGCTGTGCCAGTTTTTTGAGTTTTGGCAGCTGGATTCAAGATCATATACCTGTATTTGTGTATCTGTCTATGCAGTTATCACTGAAGTCAGTTACATGTTGTCAGGTTACTTTCAGACTAATCTAGGTTACTAACTATTGAGGGGTTAAAAGGACAATGAGCAGTTAAGATTTACTTTTTCTCTCCTCTATGTCTTCACAGATGTGACCAGTGTGGCCGTTCTTACCGGCATGCCAGCTCGCTCCTTAATCACAAAAACACCCACACTGTTGGCATCTACCATTGTGCTGTGTGCCTCAAGACCTATTCCAACCTGCTTGCACTCAAGAACCATCGTCGCATCCATTCAGAAACTCGACGGCACCGCTGTCCAGAATGTGGCAAGGCTTTCCGTGTCTCCTCCCAACTACAAAATCACCGCCGTGTGCACCAAAAAGAGCGGGAGTTTACCTGCACTCTGTGCCAGCGGAACTTCCCTACCCAGGCTAGCTTCCGGCTCCACTTGGAAATGCAACATGGCCATACCCCAAAAACATCGCAACAGCCTGGGGTTTCGTCCAGTTGCTCTGATGTAGGTTGGAGCTCTGGGCTTGACCTTACACTGATGCAGGCCCAGGGACTTGATCCTAATGGGCTCCCAAAACTTAACCCATCACACCATGACCCCAGTGGCAGCAGCTCATCTGGGAATCAACTACAGCAGCAACACCAGAGTCACAATGAGGCGGGGTGCAAGTCGCATGTTTGTGATCAGTGCGGCCGTCGTTACCGTCACGCCAGCTCGCTTTTAAATCACAAGAACAGCCACAAGATGGGCACTTATTTCTGCAACTCCTGTCAGAAGGAATTCTCCAACCTGATGGCACTCAAAAATCACAGACGCATCCACACAGAACCCAAGCGTTACCAGTGCCCAGACTGCGGCAAGGCTTTCCGTGTCTCCACTCAGCTCATCTGCCACCGCCGCATCCACACCAAGGAGAAGCCTTTCTCATGTCAGCAGTGTGATAAGCGCTTCTCAAGCAAATCCAATTTAAGACACCATCAGAAGGTCCACTGGAACAGTTCAGCACCTTCTTCTAGTCTGAACTTGGGCCCCAACTTCTTGGGTATGCCGTCTGGGCCCTTTTTATAGTGATGGGATCTGGAGGAGCAGAACTTTTTTTTTTTTCAGAGATTCATGCCAAGGCTTTTGGAGGTGCCAAAACCCCCATTCCTTTTATCCTCACTCATCTCTAGTGCTTGAGGTGTGGTTGTGAGACATCTTTTGAACGAGTTGTTATTTAGGTTAAGAGAACTGTCCCTGCATGTACCCTGAAACATTGGATTAAACAACAGACTTGTTACATCACATAATGACTGTTAGTTTTAGGTCATAGTGATATTTTCCCCACCCTTTCTCTCATCCTAAACACCACAGGTGACCTTACTTGCATTTTCATAGTTCCCTTTGGGGGTGGGGACATTGAAGTCCACTGCCTTCATTTCTGATACCAGCCTTTCGAAGAAGTGCAAACTAGCTGGCGTCTTGTTTTAATTTTTGAAAACAAATTGCTTTCAGATGAGACATTTCCATATATATTGTTTATTAAACAGCACATTTTCCACCATGGTACTGTTAGATCAGTATTGTTTTTGTGATGTCACAATGGGCAGGTTACATTATAGTGACTTTAGGTTCAAAATGGACATGTATCCCCATGTTCAGGGTAACAGCTAAGTAAAAAAAAAAAGCATTTGAAAATCATACATTTCATCCCATGCCCAGCTACCCCTTTGATTGAGAGTCTTAAATGCATTCTCAATTTTCAATCCTAGACGATACAAAGAAAACACATTGACTGTCCGATGAATTCCTAGAAGTGTTGAGCAACTTGTATGTTTAACAAGTAGAAGTAACTATGTTTAACAGTGTATAGAGCGTATTTGAAACATCCTCAAGTTATTGGGGCAACACATGTATGTGTTGTGTAGGACTGTCAACGTTTTTTTTGTATTCCTCCCCATTTCTGTTGATGTTCTAACTTTTCTAACTTGTGTGGTCCTTGCAACACGAAAATGAGCTTCAGACCTTATTATTCAGCAGATGACAGCATTGTGCTTATTGGGTTTATTTCTTAGTGGCATCATTCACTTGTCCCCCCTTTCATTTTATGATGTTGCTCAGAACCCATATTTTAAAACTGCATTAACTTGCTGGTGTATAGAAATGATAGGTTGTGCTATGAAAAAAAAATGGGAGAAAAGCGAAAGTGAAAAAAATGTATATTGATAGGCTTGTAATGGCATTTGGTTTTACCTTGTATTGTATTGTATCTCTGACTGTATTATTTACAGGAAAACTTTTATAAAAGATCACTGTAGTATGCATTTTATTTATATTAACACTTGTAACTGAAAACGCTAGTTTTAGAGCTCCCAGTTTTAGGATTTCTTGTTTCAACCCCTCCATCGGACACGGAGTCAGGAATGGCAGGACTCCTAAAGAACACTTGTTATAGTGACTGTATTCTCTTCTTTTGTTGCCATTATTTGTTATGCTTTTAAACGAATATTTCTGTCCCTTGTGCAATAAACAGGGAACTGTAATAATTTGTGTTTTGATTGCAGCACAATGAGTATAAACGTATCACTGTATTATTATTCCCTTTCTCACGTGATGTCATGACTGCCCCCCCCCCACGCTCATGTCAAGATTGGACAAGTTAACATGTAAAGGAATGATTTTGTGATCATTACAATCAGCAAGGCAATCTTATTTTAACACCATGTTAACCCATGTATTTATTTTATCTTTTTTATTTAATTGCATTTTACTATTTTGAGCTTGTTTATAACCTGTATTACCTGGGAGCACTGGTGCTAAGTCAGTCTATTTTTAGTGAAAATGAAGTTCTATTTGCTATGATCAAAGCACGGGAAGATTATATATTTATGTACCTATAGCCTTGCAAATTTTACACAATTGGACAATTAGAAAAGGAAAATCTTCCCAGGTGGACAGCTGCTACTTTAGCAAAGATTGATTCCAAATATAAATGATACAATTTTAATATTTAATAGTGTGACTATACTTTTTTTAATTCCATTTTGATAATGTCGTAACAGAACATGTTTGAACTATAATTTCAATGCTCTCAAATAATAAAAATAAATAGATGAAAAATTAATGTAACCGTGTGAAAGTTTGATAATCATGGTTGGTGTTCTGAAAGAGTCACTATCCACCATCTGGATCCAATATCATTGTGTCCTTGATAAAGTCTGTTTATTAGGAATGTTCCCATTCATGGATTTTAGGATTTTTAATGCACCTGAAAGCTGGGAAGTGGTCAGTAAGATCTTAGTTGAGTAATCAAGTAAGAACACAACAAATTCCTTATTGTTACTTCTAGTTAAAACCAAATATGATTTTGCTCCTGTTTTACAGTACCATGCCTCCTTGTTCAGACTCATCACCAAGATGATCTCTTATTTATTCTAGGTACCCTTCTTCCCACTTTTGATAAATACACAATTATATAATTTTTCTATGAACTATATTTCTGTAAAAAAAAATTTATTGATAAACTAAATAATAGTGACTTTTTGTTTGTTTTAGTCAGTGGTTTCCCTCTACATTTAGCAGATTTGTAATTAGTTTGTATTGGGCGTTTTTCTCTATTTTTAAGAGTTTAAACAAGAAAGTGGTCATGGCGGGATGGGTGTAACTGGGACATGTCCTAGGTCGGACTAGAACCTACGTCCTTGTGAGCAGACTGCTCTTACATGTCCTTGGACAAACAAACGAGTATGGCACTATTTATAGCTATCAGTCCAGAACCAGAGCAGAAATTGCAAAGACTTTTAATTAAATAACAAACCAAGTCGGATAAACGTATCGCAGATCATTTAAGTAAGTAACTCATTAAATGGAACAATCAGCAGCTGTGTTCACATGGGCAATTGTGCATTCGTGATGAGTAATGCAGTGACAGCGACCACTACAGGCGCACCAAGGAATTGCCACGCGTGACATCAGCGACGGGAAGAAAAGCGCGCCATTCTAACTTACCTCAAGGAGCAGATCCCAAAACCCGCATATCGAAAAGGTAACTATATAAAAAAAAATCTGTTTATACGGTTATACAAGACTACCTTGGTCATATGAGCTAATTTACCATTTGAAAATTTAAGATTAACATTCATCCTGAAGCAATTGTTCACTTCATAATTAAAACCATGTCGTTATTCACTCACCGTCATGTTCTTTCAAATCAAGAACCCTTAAAAGTTGACAGTTCATTGTGAGACAACGTCTGTAAACGTTTCATAAAATTACTCCATATGATTTAAGCATTGGATCTTAAATAATTTGTGTAAGGAACCGACTAAAACGAAGCAATTGTTTACTGATAATTTTGTCCTCAAACAGAGGCTCAGGTCCAGAAATAACGAACTTACGTCATTGACGTCGGATCGGCAGGTGATCGGAAAAGGTTGATTTGAGGTCTTGGAGTGTGTCCACTAGATGGTGAAAGATCCTTTAGGTAAGTTTTCGTATTCAGTTATGTTACTTTTAAGTTTGGCAAATGCCCTGAAACCAGTTAAGTTATTAAGCAGTCTAGACATGTTTCATTCATTTGATTTCAAAGCAATGCTTCAGTTGCTTGAGAGCAAGAGGATGCAGTTATTTGCAGCATCTTAATTCAATTTCAAATGAGGTATTTCCACACAAGACCCATTCGGGTACAGTGTATTGAAGTCCATAGTCTTTGAATACATGCAATTTTATTGACAACTTATACCTGTTTTGAGGCTGATAAGTAAACATTTTGGGTCCAAAAATACCTTCCTGAAAAGTGTCAAAGCTGTGTGGTGAAAATAAAATGCATTATTGAGGGTGTTTTTACACCTATAAAAATCACACGAGTAATTCATGTTTGGACTGAACTGGGAGTAATATGCCTAAATCTCAGCATAAAAGATTATCATACAAAGCTTGCAGCTCAAACAGCATGAGTGGCTGAATTATTTTTAAATGAAAATTCACTGACTGTTGCTTAGCAACTGGAAAACCAGCCCTTCATACCTGCCAAGTTTGGCAAGTTTTTACTGCAATGACTAAATTAATTAATTTAAAATAATGATAAGCACTTGTTGGACTTGCACAGCTCCCGGGGCATCTTCTGCTGCAATCAATAACAACATAATTGAGCAAAACCCCATTATCTTTCTAAATAACTTTATCTACTTTCCGAAGGGGTCTGGGGTCAATGCGGCTGGCTTAATAGTTAATTGAAAGTGTGTCCAATGCTTTACAGTGAATAAAACTGTATCTTTAGCACCATTTGTTTTCCAATTAGTTTGCTAAATGACATTTGAGTTACAATTATCAGGACATCTTATTTCATGAACTGATTCAGATAAAACTTTTGTCACACAATTCACAAATAATAGTATATTTTGTATATAATTAAGGATCAAACCTGATACTGTTACAACAGTGGCCGTCCTGAGCAGTTTTCAGGATCAAAATCTCTTTATTGGTTTAATTTAGTTTTTATGTCAGATGGAATGCCAGCAGGCAGGACTTGAAACTCCAACTGTTTATATTTCACCTAAAAAGTTGGCAAAAACATCTAAATCCTTAATGGTGATGCACAAGGCAGTGCAATGTAAAAAATTAGCTTGATAAACAGTGTCAGTATACATGCTGGAAGTATATACAAGCTCAAATTATTGACGCCCCCCACCCCTGCCCATGATTTGAGAAAGGAGTAAAAGTAGGGAAGACAACTACAGCAGTTGTACACTGGACAATCGTTTTTTTCTTTATTTTTTTTGTTTCAGTTCATAATATCTGTTTGTTGGGGTTTTTCTTTTTTTTCATTTTAACTTTAAATTAAATTTTGACACACTTATAAAAGACATCTGCATAGAGTTCTCATCTTAAAGATCCATGGAGGAGAGAGAGAGAAAGAGAGAGAGAGAGAGAGAAAGAGAGAGAGATTGTAAGAGAAGGGAGGAAGATAGCAAAGGGTTTTAGGGGAGGAGAAGGATACTGGTACGCCACACTAACCAAACAGAACAGCAAACAGTATTACAAGAGAGAGGGGGAGAGAGGAACAGTTATGTTGTTTGTTTGTATCTTTTTCCTTTTTTTACAATACAGTACACACATACACACACAGAAAATAAAAGACAGAAGTTGCAATTCCAGTCAAAGTTGCAGAAATCGATTTAATTCCTTCCTTTCCATCCTTGGTGCCCATCTCATTGTGGTTTCTGCCCTGATTGCACTTTCAACTTAGATCCTAGTTAGGCTAGAAGATGTTTGGCGACAAGTAAAACGATGGCTGGAACCATGAATAGTGGATCTTTGTTTCCCTCCACTCCCACAATAATATTGAAGTCGGCGTTCTGCAGTGCTTTCAAATGCATGTGTGAAAAGCCCTTTTCTTTGTATTGCACAGATGAGTGTTTTTCTGTTTGCTTCAAGCATTATTGTTTTCCTACTGTACTTTTAAAGAAAATGCCCAAATCCCAAAAACTGTGCTCTTCGTATAAGAGCAGAGCTCATCCCGCGTCACGGTTAACTAGAGCTTTTGAGT
The DNA here is from genome assembly GCF_003368295.1 of Carassius auratus. NCBI lineage: Eukaryota > Metazoa > Chordata > Actinopteri > Cypriniformes > Cyprinidae > Carassius > Carassius auratus. The sequence goes on from NC_039286.1 coordinate 15,053,476, forward strand.
TTTAGCCATGCTACACTTTACACCCGCAATGTATTTTAATCAACACTGATTAAGAAAGCATCCAAACATGCATCACGAAATGCACAAAAATGGCACTGATTGTTCTCTAAATTTGCCATTGCCAATGTGGTGGACCTCTGCTAAGAAAAGCGTTCAAAGTGCCTGGAAGCTACAGATGGTGTGTATTTGACCTGTAGACCTATCGATGGTGTACATGGAGGGAAGCACTGTTTTTTTTTTTTTTTTCGGTAACAGGTAATGGCTCTCTGAGGTAACGCAACATATTATTGTATTGAATCTGAAAAGTGTAAAGCGTTGTTCCTTTTCTTCGTTATAAAGCACCCTTGACATCACTCAAAGCGTTGGATGCTGCTTTAAGACAAGCAAGAGGTCGGTGGACAGCAAAGTGCTGCGACCAGGGCAAAGAACAAGAAAATCAATCAACCTCACAACTTTGACAGGAACTATTTTAGTCGTTTTATACATGGACATGCAAGTCATTTTTTCTCTCTTTGAAATATTTACAATAATTACAAGACAAAGATTCAGTTCAGATCGACAAAACCGCGAGCATTCAATAGTACTACTAATAACACAACTTCTTGTGATTCTTTAAATCATTGTAGTTATATAATTCATCACATTTGATAATGGTATAATTCACTTGTCATCCTTATCCAGTCATCTTCCAGTTCAAATTAGAATAGTGTTTTCATCACATCATTACAGGCCATTCTCTGTAATTGATGATCACTTTGCTGAAATCACAGTTTGAGCACAAACTGTTACCTCATTCTAAATCTAACACTGAAACAAGAATACTGGTATAAAGTTTAATGGGAATATACATCAAAGGAATGACACAAAAGGGGATGAAATTAAGGAGGAACATGGCTGGGGCTGTTGAGAAAAATCATGATCGCAGGTCTTGGGCGCTCATTAGCCGTGGATCGAGAAGTCGTATTGGTTAAAATAAAAGTCTTCGAGAGCTGCTAAAGTACATGTGGATACTAAGCAGCGAGCGTTACAATCCACAAAGCAGTCTACATAGCAGCAGATGGCTCCGTTGATCATGGCGGGAGCGTTCTAGTTTCGTCGTTTCTCCGCTCACTCACTACGTGGGTTGGGCGTAAGGGCTTTTTCTTCACCTGCAGTGATGAGGCACTCAACAACCCCAACCAAAAAGACTATGCAGTTAAGCTCTAAAAGGTACATTGTTTTTTTTCTTAAATATATAGTAGTTTGTAATTTTCATTCATTTACAAAATGCCTTCTCAATGTGCTGTGTTATGCCAGTGCTGTCTGGTCATATCAGTGTCTGTGTAACGAACATCAATAAACACAGTGTTGAAAAATGAAATTAAGACAACTGAGAAAACTTTCATCCAGATCTGTGCCCGTGTTACTAAACAGTTTTTTTTTTTTTAAATTATTATTATTTCATTTTCTTTTAACCAGAGCTGATCTAATGTCTATGTCTAATGTATTGCCAGCACAGAGGAAGCAAAGCAGGTGAGTTGAACAAGGGGGAAAATGGTAACATGAACAGCATCATTGAAAAAAAAACAAAAAAACATAAGATACATACAACATTTGAACATCGTTGGGGGTATATTTGTTTTGTACGTAGCTGTTTTTAGAGAAAGTGCTTAAAACGAACAAGCTTGTGTAGTATACATTATACACATTGTTCAGAATGAATATAAATAAATCAACCTTTATATCAAGAACCTTGACGCTGAAATCGGCGGAACTGAAAACATAAATGTATACGCAAGAAAGTTCACAAGATTGAAGGGCAGGGAGGACTACACAATACAGTTGACTGTAACATTGTGCTCTGTACTCGCATTAATGCTTTGGCTTTTTAGACTTATTACTTTTCTTAACATTTTAATGAAGTCGGCACAGAACTGGAGCGCTAGAGCTGCATACCATAGACCTGCAGACCAGAGAAGCCCCTTGTTCCCGAGGCCGGTGCGACCGAGGGCTCCAACAGCAGACGAGCACACACACACACACACATACACACAAATGCTCATGCTCACATATACAGCAACGTGTACGTAAAAAAGGAAAAAATGCCAAAGGGACAGGGCACGCATACATGGCCTTTTGAGTTGCACAAATTGACACCGCAGCACACGACTCACAATAAAGAATAGTCTTACAAAATAATTCACATATCATCACCAGTTAAGCACAACAATCAAAACATCAGGGGAAGGGAAAATGAACAAGATGCGCAAAAATGATTCATACCCAGAGTGTTTCCAGAGGGTGAGGAGGGGGGAATACATAGTTTTACACTACGGATGTGATTTGGGAGCAAAATACCCTACAACAAACAGATTTTTGTATTCATGTGCACATCCACAGGGAACACATTCATGAGGACCACAGTAAAACTCCAGCATCGTCAGGGTCATGATGAAATAGGCAGCAGAACTATTAAATTAAGTCACCCCCCCCCCCAAATCCAACCCTTAGAGAGTCATAATAAATCATCATTAAAAAAAAAAACATTAACAAAACGGAAAAAGGTACAACCCAAAAAATGTGGCGGTATAAGACATTGTTTTCTTTGATTGTAAAGTGCACACATGATCGAGAGCCATGCAAACTAACAAAGCGAAAGTTGCATGCGTTAACAAATAAGGGCCTTCCAGCTATATCAGTCTACTAAAAAACAACACCGACATACATATTTACCTCATTTTACCATACATGTAAGTGATTCGACACTAAATACACATAAGTTTCAAAGAAAACATGCTGGACGTTACTGGAATGGTTAAAGCAAAATAGTCCCAGCCCTCTGCCTCAGGCTTTGTAAAAAGTGTACAGTATTTATTCCCAAAATCATTCCTGTTCCCTACTACTTTGCTTTGAGTAGGTAAAGGGGTGGCGAGACGGGGTAGGGGGGCTCCTGTTATATATTCTATGATAAGCAGTACATGGAAAATGAAGTCCATATTGAGAAAAGGAGTGCACGTTCAGAGTTGATACATGTCATGAACATGAAGGTAAGGGCGTTCTAAGAGTGCAACAAATCTGAATAAAGCCCAGGGGGATTGTGGATTGAAAAAAAAAACAGAGCTAAAGTTTGGTTTTGAATTTTAGCCCTTGAATTTAAAACAAATAGTACATAATTAACCATGCTTGCACTTTCTGTCTGCAAAGAAAAGGATGCAACGAATTCATGATACAGCGGAAAAAAAATAAAAAAATCTTTTGGACAAAATCGAAGCGTCTTTTTCTAAGCTAGAGTTTTCTTTACATGCTTTCTTTCTTGGTCTTCAGAGCTATATTTGAGTTATTTCATATAAAGTTGTCTTCATTTTTATTCTGTGCATAATAAGCGTCCTGACCAACCATTAAAGTTTTTTTCAATTGAACTGAAGAATGCATCTACAGGTAAATATTTAATAAGATAGCTCATCAACGTCTGCACCGCTCTTATTCCCATTTTTTTCCAGATATGTAGAATTTAAGAATAAGGATCTAAAAGTGTCACTATCACTTCCCCGTATTCAATTTTATTAGTCTCTCTTCATTACCTAGCACCAAGGTGAAACGTCAAGCATACTCTCAAATCGATGCTTCAAAACCTAAACGGTCCTGTTCAAGTCTATTCTTTATATTATAATGTAAAATATATATGCAATTTATGAAACAAGGCAAATAAAAAAGTGTAAAACTAACGTAAAATAAGAAATTAATTTCAGCAGACCTAAACACCCTCCAAAAGATAATATTTAGGCTAGGCATTACTTCAAGTATTGACTTTTCAGTAAATGTTTCATATAAGAAATCTTCGGTGTAGATAAAAATATTTAGTCTCTTTTGTCTTTTTCAGAATCTTTCTATAGGTTTTCATGAATTAATTCAAAAAGCAGGGGCAAATCACTATCAAAACTGCATAGTTAAACAGTTTGCACAATGCCACCCTTTCGATCCAAGTGTAGCTTTCTAAACGAGTTCAAATGAAATGTCTGTTCCTTCACTGTCTACAGCAAATGAAGTAAAAACGAAATCATTTCCATGTACAAACTTGGTGATATCACTTCCTCTCACAATTCAAAATGTGTGCTGCTTAGTTCTTTGAATCTAGTTTGTTTAGGGTTGCCTGGAGTAAAAGTATTAAGACAGAAATTTGGCTATGAGGTTGCCGGTGCTTTAAAACTACAGCACTCCATGGGTAATGAGCTAATAATGTAATAATGAGAGATTTCATCTGATTTCTGGCAACCACTTGGAATCTTAGGCCATTGAAATCAGACTAGAACTACGATCTATAACATCTATGCAGTCAGTTGGTTAGTATTTATAATGCTAATATGGTTTGCCAAACACCATGTTCTGCTCGAACATAAAACAATTAAGCAGTTGCTGGCACTGTCCTGGAAGCCCCCCACAAAATGAAAGCAACGCTGAAAAAAATAACAAAAAATAAATATATATATATATTATTCCTTTACAGGTAGTAACCCATGTGCTGCTTTATGTTCAATACATTTACATGTACAGTTTGTAAATATTATGTTTATTTGAACCCACTTTTAACATCTCCTTTTTTTAATTGTTTGATTTCTGAATATTCAATTTTTAACCCTACCCAGCCCCCGTTTTATGACAGTTTCCTTATTTAGTGTTTAAGTGGATAAAACACTCAGCTTTCCAAGTGTTTGTCTTTCTTCATATCGTTTAGAAGCCCAGGGTTCCTCCGATAGTGGACGCCAAAACCACTCCCAAAATTACACAGCAGATGATGATCATGATCTTCTTCTGCAAAGGGTAAAAAGGAGGAGAAGGAAAGAAAGAAAGAAAGATGCATAAACAGATGAAACCACAATCTTTTGTTTAGCTCATCTATAGCAACTCTGTTGAGATAGTCAGCTAATCTAAGTAGCATCATCTCATCTTAACCACTCTTTAAATCATTAAATGAAGCCAATAACAATTAAACCATTACCAAAGTAAATCATTAAATTAATTACAATTTAATTAAATTGTTGATCAAAAGACCCACTCTGAGACGTTGCCCCTTTGAATACTAAATGTGTTCAAACATAGAGCACATTTGAGAAGGTGGTAATTAGATATTGCATAACTGTAAAGGCTAAAAACAGTACTAACATCATATTAAACTCTGGAATCGCCAAAAAAGCAGTTCATATCTACTCAATGTGATGAAATCATGGAGGGAATCTGCAAATATTATATTGGGCCAGAGACTATTCCATACAGAATTAACCAAATGTAAATGCTTGGTTGGTCATGCAGTAAGGAATCATGTAAAAAAAAAAAAACCTACTTTAAAAGTGTTTTTCTGGTCACCATGTGTCAGACATGTAAATGGGCCAATTTGTTTTTATTGGCCTGTTTTTCTTTTTGTTGTTATTAATTAAGACCATATCTTTTTTTAATTTTTATTTTGTGGCAGAAAAAAATAATAATTCGCAAGAGATAAACACTGAATTGCAAGATGTAAACTTGGAATTGCCAGAAAGAAAACCAGGATTATTGTAAAAAAATTAAAATAATTGTGCGTATAAACTCAACTATAAAAAAAAAGTATGCATTTTGAAAGAAACTGTTTTATTTTGGAAAAGAGGCTTCCGTAACTGACAACAATTCTAATCTGGCGATACTTCAAAATGAGGTTTCGTTTGTTAAATTTATTTATTAACTTTCGATAGAATGATGTTCCTATTAAGTGTCACCAGCAGTTCACTATTAGCAAATAACTATGGGGCCGGTAAAAAAGTAACCACCCCATTTTTGCAGTTTGAGTCATCAGAAAGAATAGAAGTAGGTGGCATACCACCAAGAGTCTGCAGTCTTTAGACCAAAACTGCAATGGCTGCAAGCAAAACTGCAGCAAAAAAATCTAGGAGCAGGCAGCATCTGTTGAAGAACCAATGAGTGCCAAAGAAGCAACATAGTTTTTCTGTGGATGGTTTAAATGGTTTAGTAATCTAATAGTAGTATTAGTAGTATTCTATTACTTGTTTTTGTGCATGAGAGCTTAGGACTGCGTTCTCTAGACTGAGAGCGTGAGTCATTGTACACAAAGGGCATAATACCGAAAGGCATCAGGTGTAACAGCTGATGGTTTTTACCTTGCGTGCCTGACTCTGGTATTTGACAGCCTTCTTGGTGTCAGAAACTGCTCTCTCTACATAGTCCACAGAGTGTTCCACATTATACTCAATTCTGTCAATCATCTCTCCCTGTGAATGACAAAAATAGACACTTCAAACAAACAAAGTCTTTTCTACAATATCCACATACACACGTTTATGATCACTGTATGCAGTGCCCTGTTAGACACACTTCTGTGTGTCTTGTTACAGTGTTGCAAGTTTTCAGTGTTAAGATCCCTCATATTCTTTGTGCAGCCTGATTTCCAACCCCACAAATGGTAAGTCCCTTAACCCCGACTGATCCACAGGGTCTGTGTTGTGTAAATAATTTCACCTGTCTTCGGTTGTGGAGGAAGAAATAAATTGGCATCTGTGAATTACATTTGAAAGTCAGCATCACTTTGGAGCGCAGTGCACTACAAGGACGTGGCCAGTTTTTGTCTAGCCCATGTACACAAATAGATTTTTTTTTTGAGCCTGATAGATGAGGCCCTTACGAATAGTATGGACATGAGCTGCATGAATATTCTTAAAAAATACATTTGTGTTATTTTTTGCAAAAAAAAAAAAAAACACAAAGACTATTAAAATTAATTTTTAGTAACTGAAATAAAACTGATATAAGTAAATATAAAAATTAGATGAAAAACTTTAGAAAATTAAATAAAAAATAAACTCTTTCACTGAAAATGTTAAGAATGAGTTTAATATGATGTACTAAAACTGAAATAAAGATAAGGAATAAAACAACCATAATAAAAATGACAGAAAATTTGAAATTAATTAAATAAATAAATATACTACTTTTATGTTGAAATAATTTTATGTAAGTTTAATTTGTAGTACTAAAACTAAAACTCATTTTTTTTAAATGAGAAAAATATTAATGCATTAATGACTAAAGTTTAAAGAAAATTCAAATGAAAAAATTAATATAAAATTCTAAATATTAAATACTATAGTGATTCCTAAACAATACTAAAAGCACTGCACACAGTGACATATGGGTCAGTCAATGTGAATATAAAAAGAGCAAAAAACTCAAATCGACTGTCATTTGTAAGCATCGCTAACAGCCTTGTGGAAGGGACTTTTGTGAAACGATAACATTACTAAGGTTTGTTTGACTATTTTCTTAAGGTATAACTTTCTGTGTTGTACCTGACTCTCCACAAGCATGGCCATGTCCACAAACATGTCGTGCAGCTCACGGATGCTGTTCTCCAACTTAATGATCTCAGTGTGTCGGGTCTCAATCTCATTTAGAGCCTGCTTGGTCATCTGGGAGTCCATTTTGATCTATTACATGGAGAATACAAGAAAACATGGCAGGATGTCAATAGCAAGTTACTATTATTAAACATTAATTTGCACAGAATTCATTCCAAAAATGGCACATTTACTCTGCAAAGGTGGCACAGAAGTGGCATTTCCGTGTCTTTACATGGACTGTATAATGTTGCTCAGATGTGTGCAAAAATACATTTACACAGCAGTTGCAACTGTATACTATGATACTAGGGGCTGAGGTGAGGAAAATTCAATCTGGCTTTGATGCAGCATTGCGTCTTTACACTGAATTTTAAGCAGGCACAGAGCAGCCTTAACTCAGCCGTGTAATAATGATTATCAAACAATATATTCTGGGATCTAATTCAGTGATTCCATTGAAGAAACCACTTTTAGTTCCCTAATGAACCTTTCACTCCACAGTTGTAAGTGTAAAAAACATTTTAATTATCTAAAGTGCCTTTTTAAACTATAAAGAACCTTGTATGGAATGGAAAGGTTCCGTGGATGAAGGTTCTAAAATGGAACCATAAAGGACCTTTTAATAGCGAGTGAAGTCCATGAGGCTGTAGTGGCTGTAGAAATCACAAATGTTTTTTCATTTGCAAGCCAAAGTCCTAGTAAAATTACTTTTGTAAATGATCGGCGATTATTAAACTTACATCATCAGTGAAGATGGCAAGCTTCCCGCTTTCCAACATGTCTTCCAGCTCCTCATTGGTAGTCGTTCTGCCAGCTAATTAAAGATATTATGAGAACATGGTATCAGTATGTGGCATACCTGTCATTTTGTTGAGTTTTGCTTGCATGTAAAATGCATGTCTCGAATGCACTAACACTTAACTTGTGTATTTAAAAATTAAATGCATGTTCGAGTAATGTGGAGGCTGTTTCTCAGCTTGTGTTTTTGAGCGTGGGTTGCATGTGTCGTCTTTGTGCATGCTAGCAGAACTCACTAATTTCCAGTTGTCTCTGAATACGGTCCTTGCAGCGGTCTCTGTATTTGGACTGCGTGGTGTTGTACTCTGTCATCACCTCTACAAACTTGCGTGACAGCGTGGAATGCTGTGGGATAAAGGTAGACATGTGGAGGCGTCAGGGATGTGAAAGTGTAACGGCACATCGTGACGTGAATGCACTCGCTGACAGTGGGTGGCTCAGGATAATGTATCGTGGGCCAAGTGTGATCGTGGTGAAATCGGGATGGTGCATGTTGAGCAATTACAGCACGTGTTCTGTTTCTGGACAGCAGATGGCGCTGAGGAGGGTGTTTGACAGAGCTGATCAGTGGGAGGGCAGAGGTCACAGGAAGTATGCCTGTCTCTGAACATCCTGAAGGTCAGATTTACTGCTATTTTGCTTAATATTGTTACCATTTTAGAGAAACTAGTTTACATAATGAAATAAAAGCTTTTAAATATTCCCTGCCATACGAAAGACCACAACACGTTTTGAGTTTCTTTTAAAAATATATCTAATTATTTATTTCTTATTTTTATTACTTATTAAGAAGAATTAATAAACGTGCTGAGAAGAAGCTACATTTGGACTATTACACTGGTGTTTTCAGTTACTTTCATACCTGTGTCTTGCGGATCCGCAAATCTGCAGATGATCTGTTCAACCCCTCCTCTTGCTCGATACTTTGTTCGATTGCTGCAGAATACAGAAATAAACTGATTATAATGAATTGTTCTAGTAAAATGTGCTAAACCCACAGCCTTCTCAACGTACCCCATAGACTGACATTTCAAATAGCAGCTGTCTCACCCCAGTTACCTGGCTACAACAGTTACAGTTACCACCCATGACACTAAAGTAATTGTCGGACCGAGCTGTTACAGTGAAAGTGCATACACACTAGGTGTCAGACAGAGTGGTCCCAGAGTAATAACAAGTCCCTTAATCTCAGAAGAACAATAGATCTCATTGTCCACTTCAGCAGACAATGGGATTCACACTCCATTCAGTTCTAATGGAGCCCAGCAAACCATGTGTCAATGGCTACATCAGCGACAGTGTGGATGAATTGACTGTCACGTTTGGCAACTTGCTTGTTTCATATTGATTGATTTGATTGCTTGTTTGTTAAGTATATGTATATTATATAGAATATAATAATTAATATTGCATACATAACAAATAAAGTTAAATAATAATCAGTATTTATAAAAAGAATACCTTTTATAAAACTGTATACTAAATAATTTCATTTAAAACAATTATAACCCTATTATATATACATATTTAATGAAATAACAAATATATATATTTTTTTATAAAAATAAAATAAAATATTTATTTTTAAATAAAAATAAAAATATATAACTCTAACCCCTATATATTTAATAAACTTAATATATAAAAAATACAAATATATATTTTATGTAGTATTAAATATTATATGTACATTATATATAACATATTACATATTACACAGGACTCTAGACTAACTTTTTGCACTGGTGCGCCTTACTTTTTTCTTAGGTGCAACAGCACAAAAGTTAGGTACATCCAAATTTATGACAGCATCGCATTTAACACCGCAGTTTTACAAGTTCACTTTTTTTATTGCTGTCCATATAGGCAATATTGACTTGTAGCCTGAATGATTAACTAACAATCTGGTCAACATAAAGTTCTTTATGAAAAGTTCTTTATAAAGTTTCATTTATGTTTCAGTGATTTATGGCTTCAGAAGGAAAGCACTTCAAAAGAGATTAGTTAAAATCCCTACATGTTAAGAATTGTCTATTGCTGAACTCCTTTGGCCTCAGGTGGCTGCCTTTAGAATCAAAGATTGTGTCTAAATTAGCCTTGACTACTTGATAATGAAGGTTTTAGGAGCTTTTGTAGACTAAACTTAATGCATACTTGAAAATAAGACCTGAACTTTTCTAATTTTAATTTAGTCGAAGAAGACTGTAAAAATATTCACCACCTCAAACTGATCTCAGATCTGTTTCATTCTTTATATATGTGACCCTGGTGCACAAAACCAGTCTTAAGTCGCTGGGGTATATTTATAGCAATAGCCAAAAATAAATTGCATGGGTCAAAATCATAGATTTTTCTTTTATGCCAAAAATTATTAGGAGATTAAATAAAGATCATATTCCATGAAGAAATTTCATAAATGTCCTATTGTAAATATATCAAAACTTAATTTTTAATTAGTAATATGCATTGCTAAGAACTTCTTTTGGACAACTTTAAAGGCGATTTTCTCAATATTTAGATTTTGATGCACCATCAAATTCCAGATTTTCAAATAATTGTAGCTCTGCCAAATATTGTCAGATCCTAATAAACCATACATCAATGGAAAGCTTATTTATTCATTTTATTTTATTGGTGTATAAATCTCAATTTATGACTGGTGTGATGAGTTGGCTCTCCCCCCTCCTAATTATCATCATCACCGCCCTTTGCCAGGCTCCCGACAGGAGTAGGTGCTTTAGAGAGAAGGGGCGCTATAAGAGTGGCGTGTGATGGGGCACACCTGATGCAAATGGAACCCCATCACTGCCACCGTTTAAATGCCGAGCGCGCCTCTCCTCTGGAGACCGGTCTCTTCCCTGTGCATGCATGCTGGTGTCCTCATGGGTCCAGGGAGGGTGCGTAGAGGGACACCTGCACCGCCAGAGACGTGAGCTGCCGGACCTGAGGTCCGGACGAGAACTGCACCCGTTACACAACCGTCATGCAAGGATGCAGGGCCATCTAGTCCCTTCAAGCAGCGCAGCCAGCGAGATGGATGCAGCCGCTGGAAGAAGCCGCCGCCCCTCACGCCCCGGACCAAAGAGGGAGCGAGTGTGCCCTCTGGACTCCTCCCCTTACCTGGACCCTCCCCTTACCTGGACCCTCCCTTCCTGAACAATGCCCCACCTACACAAAGCCAGCAGCATGACGAGGACACCAGATTGCCTGTTTATTTTGGACACTCTCTCTTTTGGACACTTAATTTTTTTCCCCGTTTTGGTTATTTTTCTGTTAATAAAAACCTCTCCGAGGCCTGATGCCACCCCCAGTGTGTCTGTTGTTTGCTCCTCCCACCAGACTGGTTTTTGTGGTCCAGGGTCCCATATATAGAGCAGGCAATTAGTCCTTAATGTTTTAAAAAATGTTATGTGTGATTGCCCAAATAATTGTAAAAATCCATTACTTTGGCCACTTTTGTTCAAAACGGTGATATAAAGTGAAGAAAAAAAAAAAATGGTTTTATACCTTTTAATTTAGAGCGCACTTTATTGGCTGTTTTCTTAATGTCAGCTGTGAGGTCCTCCAACTCCTGCTTGGTCTCTGCAGAAAACCACAAGGAAATACAAAAGAGAAGGTGTTTAAACGCATATCATTTTTGAGTTCTCAATATTAATGAGCAATGGATGCATTATATTTAATGCATCCGGCAATGCATTTAATACATTTAATGGGGTGGTGTTGGCGCAGTGGATAAGACACATGCCTTTGGTGTGAGAGACCCGTGTTTGAATCCACTGTGAAACACCAATGTGTCCCTGAGCAAGAAGCTTAACCCCTAGTTGCTCCAGAGGCGTGCGACCTCTGACAGATATATCAATTGTACGTCGCTTTGGATAAAAGCGTCAGCTAAATGAATAAATGTAAATTTAGATATAGGGTACAAAGTCATGTGAGATAGATAGATAGATAGAGAATGAATGATAGATTTGAGCTTTTAGGACTTTAACCTCAGGCCATATAATGTTCTCGTTGTTTTAAAGAGTAAAGCGAGGCGTCTGTGATAAAGTGGTGGATGTGTGTGTGTAGACTGCAGGCTGCAGTCATATGTTGATTGATAGTTACTGCAGTGCCATTCACTCCCTGGACACCACCTCAGCCTTTTCAACTCCCACCTACACACTCTCCTCTCCTCTGACTAATCCAATCCCTCGCTACTTTCTCTCATTTCTCCAGCCATGACAGTCTGATGACCGTGACATTTCTTCCACTACGAATGTTAATGCCAGTATCACTTCACTAGGGAGTATTTGTGTGTTTGTTAAGAGGAATAATGCACTTACAAATTCATACTGAAATATTTGCTGTAATATATATATATATGCACAATGAGATATTTTAGTCTCAAATGTAGTATTTGAATATGTACTGCATTTTGTTAATTGAGCTATGTGTTAAGCATTACATATGAGCAACATATTATCACAAAATTGGCTTTAATAAGCCGGGCTGAGGGATTTATACAAGCCCCACACTTCTAATCTCTCGGCGCCTCTTTCTGGCCATCAATATTGTGACTCCTGCTGATCACTCTCAGAGGGATGGATGTGTGTGGTGGGTGGGAGAAGAGTGATATATCATATGTCTATACATTGTGCAGAGGAATTAATCACTTTGATTTGTCATGTCATAGTATATACGGGCAAATCCTAAATTAGGGGAACTTTTCTGTCACCAAGGATGACTGCTTTTTTAGCTTTTGAAAGATGGATAATAATAGCTTTGATCTTTTTAATTGTGTGTCCTTAACTCCTTTACTTACCGTTTTTATGAGTCCCAAATGGTTAAAATTGCCTATGCAATTGCATATGATTATATATATATATATTTGTATATTTGTACATGAAAATGGCCTTTTTGAGCTTTTACAGAAGTCTGAAAATTTGCATTGAAAACTATATTTCCTTTTCTAGAGAATTACAGACTTTCAAAATAAAGGAAAAAATAAATGAAGTACTTAAAATGATTGATAAATGTCAATTCTTTTTTTCATTTTGACTAACAAAATGATGTTGCTAAGGGCTTAAATGCTGTTGTGTAAAACAATGATCTGTTTAGTCACTGGTGTCTGTTAATGTGCCATTCTAGTTCCCCTCTCCATCGATTCAACAAAAGTGTAATGTATCTCCTGTCACTGAGTTTGCATCAGAATATTTGCACACCGCAACACTATTGTTGTGCTTACAGACAGCTAAATGCGGTCCTGCTCTTTCCTGCTCTACGAAAACAAACCATCATTTCATGTCAGCTGTTTTTTTTTTTTTTTTTTTGCTCATGTGGTGGAGAAATCGATTTGACTGACGAGGATGTTTCACTGTTTAACATGACATCTAACCAGCACTTTAATTCCTCTTGAATGTGATTTTAGCAGTTGCCACACATTTGCTGAAGAGAAGCAGACCTGTTGCAGAAGCATATGACGTGTAGTATTTCTACAAAATCTGCGTGCCGCCTTATTAAACACTTTTCACAAATTCAAAGAATTCTGAAATTAAGATCTACGGATTATGTCTCAATTTACTAATGACTATAACTTTTATAATATTTTATCACCTAGTGTTTAATGTGAATTTACTAGACATTTATTGTAGATAAATGAACTGCATGAACCTAAAATTCTGTGTAGCATATGTTGTTTGTTGATGTCTACTAAAGATTGTCATCTCTGTAGGATAATTTGTTATTTTTGGCCACCACCTACTGCAAAATACATTTAGCACAACATTCTAACAAATAAATAAGCATTCATAGCAATACTTTTATGTTTGCTTCAGAAAACTGATCATACAACACAAACCATCTAGACCACAAGTGAACGAAGCACAGCTCATCTTTACTTGCTCACATGCAGGCTAACATGGAGAACGATTAAGGGCAGTGCACTATAATTCTGATGGCTAATTTAGTCATTTAAGCTGATTGGGTGAAATGCATTAATGAACTAGGACAACGCGGTAACCGTTAGTCACAGAGGTTACGATTTCTGCTCAAGGTCACATCTGCAGCTGAAATCTGGCTTTTTCACAAACGTTGCACAACGTTTAGTTTTGTACAGTAGCGCTTGAACAAGAATGTAAAAACAAGGTGACTTCAGTTTAAGGATAATATAAAATGCTTTGGTTATGCAGCGGTGGTATTTTAACGGAGAACTTGAGCTGCTAACATAGATGTTGTGGATTAGCGTCGAGAAGCATTGACCCAGAAATGTTAGTGAGATCACAATAACACTGGATCACTTGAGGGCGAGGGGGATGGTATTGCAGTCTTGGTTAAGGATCTAAGCAGCAACCACAAAATTTAGCTTAATCTCAAGTATAGGGGTGACCCATCAACTTTACAGCAACTGAGATAAGATTCTTGTCAATGTATTTAGAGTAAGATATATCAGATAAATGTAAAATGACAGTGTAGTGTCTTTCTTTCCATTTTTTGTGTGTTCTTGTGACTGAATTAAAAGCCTTCTGCAGTAAAAAAGAGAAACTGGCCTTGGCAATAAATATTGAATGCTTCTGTGCTGTACATTTTATGCAGTATCTATGTATAACATCACAAGCTCAATACACAACAAAAACACACACAACACAGACTGGAGCTGAAGGAGAATAATACAAGCAGAACAACTACTGTAAGATATTTAAAGCAATAAATTAAAATATAAATTTATATTCCCATTTATTTACTCCCATGTCATTTAGCTGTGTATAATTCTGATCTTAAGAAGAATGTCTGGGCCATCATTTTCCATGAAAAGATTATAGATTGTGATTTATAAAACCAAAAAGTACAAAAATATAACAAAAAATACTCCATTCATTTTGTAATTTTCGGAGCATGAGAGAATAAATCAGCATCCATATTTGTTGAGACAACTTTAATATCTTTATATAAGTTAACTAATAATTTTACGTCAAGCACCAACACCTACTCTAATAATTTTAAGATTTGATTACTAATCACAGCAATCATTAATTATTATTATTTCAAGAATATGAAAAAGTGTCTTGGGGCAACATGAGGGTGAGTAAATGATGACATTCTCATTTTGGTTGTGCTATTCCTTTAAGGATTACTTTATTTAATATGTTCTCCACTTCTCCTCGGGTTTCTGGTTCACACTGACACAGATATCGAGACAGACACTCAACTTCCACAGGTTCTCTTCATCCTTCATGCAGCATGGTGAGGAAAGCAAAAGAAAAACAGACAGGGAGGAAAGCAAAAGAAAAAGGGGGGGGGGGGGGGGGGCAGAAAATAATGTTCTTATACAGTACATGCATGCAACAACTCAACAGAAACCAAAGCAAATCACATGCAGTCAAATGTATGAAACTGAACCAAAACTGTCAGACACAACTAGACATCATTTATTAAAGATTCATCTATAGCAGCGGAGTCATTCGTAGGCTGTGGATTTCTTAAACTAAGCCATGCAGGGAGCTCAGAAGGCACACTGGTGTATTAACAGCATTTACGACAAAAAAAGGAATTGCAAAAAAGAATGACTTTCATTTGCATTTAGTTTTAACCACAGTTGCTTTTTAGCTAAATCAGCCTATGAACTAAGTGTGATAAAAGACATCTAAAATGCACACCATGTATCTATTTGCTGTTTAATTTAAATTTAATAAAATTTCAGCATCTATACAAGTAACAGATTGGACAAAAGCATTTCTCCATTACACACCACTGTTTGTCATTTCACTGATTTGACAGTTGACTTACTGCACGACACGTGCACATTTACTAAAGAGTTGCTCTGTCAGAATGACCTCACACATTAGTCAGACAATACTGGAATGACTCTGACACATTTGCCGTAACTGAAGACTGTTGCTGGGGAAAGATGAGGTGAGCAGGATTTTTTAGCAACATTTGAGGACTCAGAACTGAAGAAAAGGCCTCTATAGATGCAGTGTGGGCTGGTGCACTATGAGGTGTGTGGGCTGGGTCTAACAAACACTTGGAGCGATGTGGTGGCAGTGCCTCTTTTGAAGAGTGGGTGGCGCAAATGCAAGGTATTGGAGAAAGTCTTATATAGGCTCACCAATGAGCTCATATATCAAGTATATATCATATAAGTCAAGGAGCTGGTGCTCTCCAAAAAGTTCCTTTCAATCCTTGCAACTTTTTCCTGCATTGTGACAGAGAATGCATGCATAACTTGCTCATATATTTAGGGGTTGTACATGTGTTAAAAGAATAGTTGAACCTCAGGTCATCCAAGATGTAGATGTGATTGTTTCTTAATCAGAATAAATTTGGAGAGATTTTGCATTACATCAATTGTTCACCAATGGATCCTCTGCAGTGAATGGGTGCCATCAGAATGAGAGTCCAAACAGCTGATTAAAAACCTCACAATAATCCACAAGTAATCCACATCACTCCAGTCCATCAATTAACGTTGAAATGCAGCGAAAAGCTTCATGTTTGTAAAAATAAATAAATCCATAAAGTCATTTTTAACCTCAAACCATCACTTCTACCATAATAATGATTCCTCCAGTAAAAAAAGTAATCTCGTCTGAATCAAGGAGAGAAATATGCAAAGATCAATCACCATTTACAAGTGAAAACTGTTCTAAACAAATATTTTGGTGTATTTTGATGTGAGATGACAACAGGGGATGGACTTTTTCACTGGAGGAAGTGTTTTTTTTTATGAATTATTGGCTCATATTTTGGCCACAAGCAGCATTTAAAAGTTAAAATACCTTAATGATGGATTTGTTTCTTACAAACACGCAGCTTCTCACTTCACAAGACATTAATTGATGGACTGGAGTGATGTGGATTACTTGTGGATTATTGTGATGTTTTTATCAGCTGTTTGGATGCTCATTCTGACGGCACCCATTCACTGCAGAGGATCCACTGGTGAGCAAGTGATGTAATGTTAAATTTCCCCATACTTCACAATGAAGAAACAAACTCATCTACAGCTTGGATGGCCTGAGGGTGAGTACATCTTCAGCAAATGTTCATTTTTGGGTCAACTATTCTTTTAACCTGATAACTGTCACTCACGTTTTTGAAGATAGACATGATTGTGCATGATACAAACCTAAATTTTTATAATTCATGACTGAAAACATTTTGTAACATGATTTTGATGTACCATTTACATGGTAATGCAATGTATGATTTTAAAATGGGTTTTGAAGGATGAATTTTGAGATTTTATGTTTTCAAGTGATATATAACTTCTGATGATTTCTAAAATGTGATAGAGAAAAAGGCAACGAGGAAGTCTTTTTTTTAAACAAAGGTCAAAACTCCTTTTGTAATGTAGATTTCTGAGGGTGCACTCTTGTCATAAATTCATCTATTACTTTTCCTACATAATGTTTAACAAAAAATATTGGTAAAATATATATTTGGGAGTCTTAGACCTTTCCACCGATATATAGTTTGTCAAGATTAGATTATATTTGATTGTAATATAGTATAGTCAACGTAGGCGTCCCGTATACGGGACGGGGTGACATTTAACAGGTTAAAAGCATAATTCACTGAAAAAATGAAAATTCTGTCATCATTTACTCCCCTTCTGCACATAAAAAATAGTCTATGTGACTGAATTTATCCATAACTTAGGTTTTCATCTGTTTCTCATGCAAAAGATTTTAAATATAGCACACAAGTCATTTTTATGTTACTTTTATGTATAGAAGGTGAGTAAATTATTCATCTTTGAGAGAACTATTCCTTTAAGGGCGAGCAGTATAATAGACATGGCAAATATATCCGATGCATTACTGTTAATGTTGAAGATGTGGGTGGAGGTGATTGCTAATGTAAAAATTAGTCATCTTGCCCTGAGATATACAGTAGATATGCATTCACAAACGTGTGTCCATGTGGTGTATTTGTCTGCGCAAATAGATGGATATGTGGGAGGTAAAGCGTCAAATTTGCATTTTTTTTTTTTTTTATTCCATGACTGACCGTCTCACTAATAAAGTGTCACATACGGTACTTTAGTTCTTTAAAAGGAACTACCTTCTAGGAAGAATGTTCATCTTTAAACTCCACTAAATGCTTTTTCGTAGATCATACAGTGTATACGCTGAGACTGTGTGCTGATGAGTGGGACTCACTTTCATCAGGGTTGGGTGCTGCTAGGATGGCACTGTGCTGCTTCTTGACCTGTTCTACATCTTCTGACAGCTTTTCAATACAGCCACGGATCTCCTCCACCTGTTAGGAGAACATGTGTTAAATTCTGCAACAATACAGTGGCTTTTGCAAATGATACAACAAAGGACCAAATCTAAATCACTGTCTACTTGCACATTGTCATGCTCTGTGATAAGAAAATAATAAATAGGCCTAATACAAATAATATTTCTTTTTTAATAATAATTTATATTTATAATATTTTTTTAAATCAGCTATGAAAATTGTTGACATTTTAATAATAGTTTTGTATCCTATATTACAGATAACATATTAAATCTTGTCACATGAAATGTTAGCTGAAGAAACCTATTTGATATTAATTTTAATTTTAGTAAGTAAACATGCAGAAACTAAAGTGCATTACAGTATGCATTAAAATGAATAAATATCATGCTGGTAAATCATACCTTCATCATTTTAACGAGAGGCTTCTTATTTATTATTTCTTAACAATTTACTTTGCATTACAAATGATATTATCACCATTTTAGTTTGCCATAATTTGCAGTCTAAACGAGTCAACGCTAGTTGTTAAAATGTCAGAGCTAGTCTGCTTTCAGAGTTGACTGATTTCACAGAATATCATACTCAGTATTTGATGGGCGCAGACTTTTTTATTTTTTTGTTTCTGACTATGAGTCCATCCAGTCAGAGGATACCAAACATTTAATATTTTGAACACATTTTTTCAAAGCTTATGTTTCTGTGAATATAGTGTTCTAAAACCTGTTCAAAATTTAAAAGCCTCTTAGTGTGTTAAATGTTTTAAGTCGAATTGGAAAAGTTATCATATTTTAATAAATGGTTTGTCTCTCCCATGCTTTAGTGGCAGCAGCACTCAAGTTGACATGAAGAAATTGTTGAACAAAACAAATAATCTACATTGGCATAAATAGTAACTGCAAATTATGATATTTGCCTTGAGAGAAATTTTACCTGTTCGAAAAATTCATCCATAAAGTGGTCTCGGTCGACATGAACAACTTCCTCATCATCGTCACTGTCCTTAGCCTGTGACAAAAAACAAATACACCACTTTAATGTCTTGATAATCTCAATGAAAGAAAATAAATTATTTCAAGTATATGGAAAATCTGTTTTTAGAATGTTGGATGAGCACAGAGAGCACTAATAAAATCAGAAATGTTGCACAACATACATATACAGTAAATGGTATGAAAATAGGAAAGCATTATGCGTTTGAATATATTACCATTAAATAATTTACATTTACATGGATTCGTTTAGCTGATTTTTTATGCCAGAGTGACTTCCAAATGAGAAATACAACAACATAAGTCATTCATCTTAAAGAGAAAGTAATATGCAACATAAAAAAACTGCAAAAAAAAAAAACAACAAAAAAAAACGTATTAATAAAATTTTCTTAAACCGTGCTGATTTATTGTTATTCTTTGCTACTGTTTTTGGTGGCATCACTCAATATCTCACCCAAGAACACTGATAATGGCCCAAAAACATTTGATATCAATACGCCATCATGCTGTTCCTCAGCAATTGGGCTTTAAAAGAGCAACTGTATTCAACACATCCAGATTCCAGACTGCTTCTTACTCCATTACTCATAAAGGATAATGTAGGGCAGCCTAATAAACTAATGCAAATCACATGTTTTCAGATGAGCGCACAGTGTCAAATTTAAAAGATGGTTTGATTGCGTTCACATATTGGTATGAGAATTGGGGATAGCTGGAGGGCCATCTCGGATTAGCTGTACGGCCAATCCACGTTGAGCAGAATAGGACGTTCTCCTGTGTGTGTGGTCATAAAGACCATCCCGCCTCCCAACCTCTGCACTCTTTCTGGGAACTAATAGCTCTTCATTTCAAGCAAACTGCTTCCCGTTCAATGAAATGGCTATTTCCAGAGAGAAAACATAAATTATAGTGACAGTTAGGAGAATGAGCTGGAATCTTGTTTACTGGAACACACTGATTAATATTCAGCCGTGATGTTGTAGTACTCAAGGCTAGACTTGAGATCATTTTTTGAAGGTCTTGGTCTGGTCTCAGTCTCCACTACATTTATACTCTGTCTATTCTCAGTCTCAGACTAAGAGGATTCAGGATTTTATTGATCAAGACCACAACTGAAGGTCCTAAATTGGTGGTGCACTGTCTGATTTATGTGTTCATTTTTCATTTTGAATGAATGTAAAACGTCCTGCTTCAAACGCAATTAATAATTTATTTCTAATTTGATTTCTTTGGATTTTGTTGTGATGGGTTAGAAATTAATGGAGAATTGTCAAAAATTTAAAAATTTATAATTAAGCGATATCACAAGAGCAAGAGAGCTGTTTACATGAATATAAATTGCAAATATTACTTTATACTAGTGGTGGGTATAAAGTAGTGGTGCTGCGTTAACGCGAGACTCTTATCGGGCGATTAAAAAAAAATATATCGCCGTTAATCTATTCTCAAAGTTGGGTTGGGAGCTGGGTCTATACGAAGCAAGCTATGATGACTTTCACCTTGATATTTTATATAACCGACTGGCTGAGGCCAGCCTAAAAAGATGCTCAGGACAGTTGACGGGCCACTGCTGCGCATCGCCACGAAAGCTTATCTTTTTCAGAAGTTTTTTACGCCTTACCGCTTGTCGATTTAAAACATTAAAGCATCCAAACACAAGACGCGGAAAAGCTGAACAGAGAAGCTCGCTGTGTTCTGTAAGGAGAGAGAGAGAGAGAGAGCTGCGTATCACAGACAGCGACACTGAACCGAGCTCTCTCGAAGTTCTCCACGAAGTCCCTCCTGCACCTGAACGAACAAATACAAACAAAAAGATGTGAAAGAGCCCAATCCAGTATTCGCGGTGTTCTGTGTTCAGGGCTCACGCAGAGAAATGCGTCTCAAAACACACCGAATTTGCTTATTTTTGCTCTTGTGCTTTCAAATACATACAAAATATTTCAAAATATCCACCTTGGAAATTATGCTCAAAAAAACTGTCAGTTATTTCTTAAGTGAAAGTAAACAGTTGAGGGAAAAAATGGGATGTGTTTTATATTGGATGCGTTCATCGTCTCTTAAAGGGACCGCGCCTAATTTAGCTGCTGGCTGCTGTAATGTTAATCCAAGAAAATGAAAATGAAAATCACTCACTGCTCTTGACTTCATTACTTTGTAGTTTTAACAGTCAAATCAAAAATTATTCAGACACCAGATATATTTTTTTATATATATAGCAAAACTGTAATGTGAGAAATGTTGAAGGTGTCTGAATAAATGTAGGTTTGATTGTATATTTCATTTTTACATTGAAGACTATCCAGTGCTATTTTACATTTAATTATTTGGTTTCTGTACCTTGACACCTATAAACTTGAAAAAAACTTAAACATTGGTGTGAAACAGGCGTAAGGTTGATTGCACCTTGAGCAATGTGGAATTAGTTTACAGCTTTTTCAAGCACTTTGTGATGCATTTTGGAAACTGGAGCCCCTTTTTTAATGCACCACCTATCTTGATAATCCCCTTCTCAAAGACTTACTGTTTGTCAATTTTATTTGGGTAACACACATATTCTGAATGCCTTCGGCAGAATTCGAATGAGCCATTTTAATCTAGATTAATCTAGATTAATTTCAAGATCACAGTGAGATTAATCTAGATTAATTAAAATTAATCTATGCCCACCTCTACTTTATACAGACGTTCCACAAGCAAGAAGTAAATATTAAAGGAAGTATGTTTTAGACACTATTAAAATAGTGAAATAGTTTTGCTATTTCAGAAATGGTCTGACCGGATTGTATGTATTCTAATCAAAACTTTAAGCGCAAAGTAAAAATGGCAATGATATCTGTCTAATGACATCCTTTCAGTATCTGTAAAATGGACTATTACAAATAACCAAAGAGCAGATGAAATAGACAGGGCTTCTAAAAAAAAAAAAAGAAAAAAAAAGTAATATGTCGATGCCTATCTCGCTTGTGTTTTACTCGATAGGTGAGTTGTTTTGATTCGTATCTTTACAGAAAACGTATGCTATTATAACGATCAACAAGATTAGTATTATGGGGCATACACGCCAAACGCGGGGCATCGCGTCTCTAGACCCACGCGAGGACGCGTCTGATCTATAGTTTGATCGCGTCTTTGCATTCACTTTGTATGTAATCTACTCACACAAATCGTTGAACTCGCGTTAAATCCAAGATTTATATTTCCGTCTGATTGATGGCCGTCAGCGGTTGGATAGAAGACAACAAATCCCATCATTCCACTCTCCTTCTTAGTGTCATCAAACCACGCGATTGTTTTGCTAGTGCGCCCTCTAGTGGCAGGTCCTACAACCTGTACCTTTAAGTAATTGGAGCTATTCAAAGAAGTCAATGATGACTTTTCCCAAATGCTTTTTTTTTTTTTTTTTACGAATGCTTATGATAAATTCCAGACTGCAGACAGGAAGTTGTTCATACTTATTTGAGAGTTTTACGAAGGTTGTGTGGAGTTGGGATTCTCTGTCAATGCAACATTTTCGGGGTCCCATTTGGTTGGAGCTAGGGATGTCCAGATCCTATCACGTGATCAGAAATTGGGCCCGATCACGTGGTTTCAGACTCAATCAGAATCGGACGTTACCTTCCGATCAGGACTCGGATATATATATATATATTCTCATTTTTTAACTCCTCTTTAGTTATGCGGTGGCACAGAGTTAGACCCTTTTGACTCCACACAGAAACAGCAACGCGTGCAGCATGACATCACTTTATTTTTCAATAGCTGGTGTGAATAAATATAGATTCAAACTCAAAGAGACAGGATAGTCTGCGCATGACCTGATATTTCATTCGGACCCAGAATACAGCGAGATGAACATCACGGAGTGCTAAACTCTCATGCAGTGTGTATTTCATTCATACTAGAAGCCAGAGCGCACTCTCACGCTAATAGTTTATATTTGAATATATTTCAAAATGTAATTTATTGAACATCCTGGATCTGTTTTTCGCTCTTCTTTATTATTTTTTTATGTATTATAGAAGTATCGGATCGGGACTCGGTATCGGCAGATACTGAAAATCAAATGACTCGGACTCGAGGGCAAAAAAAAACCTGATCGGGACATCCCTAGTTGGATCTTCGACAAAAATATGCAACAGTCTGACCAGATGTCATGTTTTCCATTAAAAACTAAGTGCAAAGTAAAAATGACAATGATATTTGTCTAAAGTCATCTCAATCACCTGCTATGTCTGTAAAGCAGACAAATATGAATAAAGAATAAAAAAATATTATTTTATTGTTTAACGCAGTAGCCTTAGACATAATATATTCTTTCCAAAAGTTATGGCAGTCAATTATCATGGTAACAGTGTGTTTATCATTAATCCATCACAGTTGACTATGTTCAATAATGGGTAAATGCTTATGTTGATATGCAAACTTAAACAGGGGCTGCATCCGAAAACTTCACTGCCTCGCTGCCATATGAGGCAGTGACTTTGCAGGCAGCACTTTTGCATGAATGCACCTCATGAATCTGATTTTGGACAGTCTTCTGAGGCAGCGTAACATTTTTAATGATCTACAACAAAATAGTTTTGGTGATAACTAAACAAATATTTAATTACTATAATACTGATTTCTCGCTAGAAATAACATTAAAAGTGCAAAAAGTTAGTCAGAAATATACATTTACACTCAAACTGATCACCAAACGCAACTTTCAGACGCCGCCTTTAACTTAACTTTAATTTAATTTGAATTCTTAAACTTCCTTCCGACTGCCACTAGGAGGGCTGTGACAGTTACATATTAAGGAGATGTCTTAAAGTGGCTTAAATTTAGTTGGTTTTAAATATTTAGCGTGATTTACATAACATGAAAACGCTAAGCTCTTCAGGGTTACTTTTATTTTTACTTTAGTGACAAATTTTGTGACTAATATTTGTTATTAACTCTAGGGCAGCGTTATTATAGTTAACTAAAACTAAAACCAAAACAAAATGTAATTGATAAACATTGAATGAAATATTTAAATAAAAAAAAAAACTTAGTTTAAGTTAAAAATAGCAAACTAACCAAAAACTAAAACCTAAAATAATAAAAATATTAAAAACTCTAAAGAGATATAACAAAACTATTAAAAATGGCAAAACACAACAAAATGATTAAACATTTAACTTAAATTTTAAATCTAAACATTATTATATAAAGATTATATTAAAAAACATGATATGAAAATATATTAATATAAAAATTCTAAATATAAACAAAACTCTAATAATAGCCTATATCAGTAATACTAAAATATTAAAAATAAAATACTGCTATAGGATCAACATAAACTGACTTAAATAAAAATAAATAAAACTATAATATAAAATATTTTCATATTTAAATAAGTCCATTCAGAATAAAATAAAATCAGGTGGGGGGGCAAAATGTATTATTTTATACTATGCTGGTAATTTGGTTGACAAAAATTCACAGGAATATATGTACGTGATAGATTACTGGTTATTTCTTGAGCTGCATGTTTATAAACGTAAATATTTCTACAGCAGTGCTATGCTAGACATAACTGTCTGCCAGTCAAGTGACGGATGCTTCAGCCTGCCTATCTGCAACAAACGTCATTTAATTCATGCAGAGGCTATTTTCACTCACCCTCCATCAGATAATGGCAATAAAGTCCCTTCCCCCCACAAGCAAAGATGAAATGTCCAATGCTTTTAGCTTACTGACAATTGCTTATTGATTCAATATTTTAGCTACCCATTTCTGTTTAAGCCCCCTGATTCTATGCCTTATTCATGATTCTAGTTCCCCATGACAGGAGTATTGCATGTCAAAGCACAATGAAATGGTAGCAGAAAGTGGCCGCTGTGTTGTCTCATCAGCCGTGCTAATGTTTACTCGCCTTCTTCTCTCCTTATCTGGCCGCTCCCTTTCCGATCCCTGCCCTCCCTGCCCCCTCAGCATCTGGTTTCACGGGGAGTGGCTTTGCCGCTGGTCCCCTGCACTCTATATCTACGGTACCGCAGTATCAGTCGCTAATGACCTTTGCAAAAAAAATTTTTACAGTTCTGTACTATAGCAACAGATTTCAGGAAGGAGCAGAGGCCTGGTGGATTTCAGTGCTGAATTGTAGCACTGAAGCCTCCTACCAGTGGGGTTAGGGTACGGGTTATGATGGAGGATTCTGCAAATGTTGGTGCCCTTTTTTTGGAAGACACATTCTGTGTCTACAAAGCTGGAGAGCACAGATAAGGTCTGGGGGAAGAGTTTGGAGACAATAAATCTCCTACGATGTTAGACAAGGGTCACAGTGGGACAGCAATAAACAATTCATATCTGCTTTCATCTCTTTTGCTGTTGAGTGACAAGAAGGGATCCTCTGCTCGAAGGTGATACATTTTAGGGTAAGGGTGTCAAACTCAGTACCTGGAGTACCCCAGCCCTGCTCCAAGACACGTACCATGTAGTTCTTTTTAAATAAGCTTAATCAGGTGCATTTAATGAGTGAGTGAGTGAGTGATGTGTGGCCAAGTATGGTGACGCATACTCTGAATTTGTGCTCTGCATTTAGTCCATCCAAGTGCACACACATAGTGAACAAACACACACGCACAGTGAACACACACCAAGAACAGTGGGCAGCCATTTTTGCTGCAGTGCCCAGGGAGCAGTTGGGTGTTCGGTGCCTTTCTCAAGGGGTCTCATCTCAGTTGTGGTATTGAAGAGAGTGCTGTACATTCACTCCTCCCACCAACAATCCCTGCAGGTGAACCCGTGAACTTTTTGTTACAAGTCTGTCTCTCTAACATTTAGGCCATGATCTAGTTAGGCTTTAATCTCAACTCAGCAGGGTTTGACACCTCTGTTTTAGATAATTGTTTTAGAGATATATTTGGTGATACCTTAAAATATTTTAGCCTGGAAATTACAGAAAGGATATTTATACTGCCTTTTGATTACGTAGCTCAGGATTAATTTGCTATGAAGATTATGGATTCCATTATTAGTCATCAAACAACTGACTACTCAAGTTTTTTTGAGGTTTATCCAGATTTTATACATAACACACACACACACACACACAAACACACACACACACACAAATAATTTATAAAAAAAATACACAAAAAACAGTAATAATAAGAAATATTATTACAATTTAAAATAACAGTTTCCTATTTTAATGCATTTTAAAATGTAATTTATTCCTGTGATATGGGTATAAATCTGCAGTGTCATGATCCTTCAGAAATCATTCTAATACACTGATTTTCTACTTGTTTATTATTCTTACTACTAATGCTGAAATATATTAATATTAAGTTGTGCTGCTTAATAGTTTTGTGGAAACTATAATGCATTTTTCAGGATTTTTTTTTAAATATAAAATTTGAAATATTTTATAACATTATCTTTATTGTCACTTTTGATTGACTTTTGAAATTAGTCTAAGCTAATATTTGATATTTATACTGATTGATATTTTCACTCTTAATATTAATATTAATTATTTATGAGCACCCTTCTTCCAAGACTTGCACTGGTGACCCCCCTCTTGGTCTGAGAGCTAGGTGCTACGCCCCTTCTAGTTATTGACACATGCTCCGGAGTCTGTTTTGTGACTGCCTTAATTGAGTTGTCTATGCTCCCCTCATTTGTTTTTTTTTTCTATGAGATATGCCTTTTTCAGTCCACATACACTCTGAGCATGCAGACTCATATTGAATTAAGTACTGCTCCCTGAGCATGCTACAGTCACATAGGGTTTCTAAGCCTGTCTAAAGCCCCTTTCACACTGCCATTCCGGCAAATACATGGGTAAAGCGTTCCGGCAATTGTTCCCGGGTCGCTAGATTTTGCACTTTCACACTGCCAGTGATTACCTGGGATATGTGCTTGCTTTCACACACAACCCGTAAAGATCCCGTAACGACACGTGACATCAGGACGTGAGGTGTAATGTACGAGTCGAAAACGTTAGGCACGTTAAACTTTCACAGAAGCTGGCGAACAATCTCGGTGTCAATGCGGAAAGTGAGGAACTAACTGATCTCTGCTTCATTATAGTTTGCAAATATATATATATAAACTGATCTTCCTTCAAAACAACCGGTAAAAGAGTTGCGCGATAACGTGCGTCATCACTTCGACACGGCATTAGATCTGGCTTTTGTTCACACAGCACTCGTCCTGGGTTGAACCCGGCAAGGTCCCCGACCCGGGTTCAATGCCGGAATCAATCCCGGGACGTGGTTGCTTTCACACAGAAGGCGGCCCGGCAATGTTCCGGCAATATGCCGGGTCCGACGTGCAGTGTGAAAGGGCCTTAAGTAACAGCCTCAGTTACCCCTTAGGAATTGTTTTCTAAAATCCATATTATGGTAAGTGCACATGCTGTGCTCCTATGCACTTTCTAAAATCCATACTGTTGTAAGTGTGCACGCTAAGGATCCTTCGCACTTTCTAAAATCCTGCATGGTATGGGTTGTCAGCCTTATTCCCTTTCTCTGAGTTGGTTTAGGCCCTGGTTTTCACCTTTGGCCCCACTCGACTTACTTATCCCTGGTGATGAAATTCTGAGCAGATCTGTCCAGTCAGTTCCTTTGAGCAAGCTCATTCAGAGCTGGCGGTAGTCCCCTGGGTGACAGGACAGGGTCTGGATTATTGTAACCTAGACGCCTGGCCATATCCCCTTGAAAGGCTTGGAATTAGAAGAAAGAGATTCTTTTGAGTTCTGCCCCAGGTTCAGGCTTTCCAGCCCAGCCCTTAACAAGTAGGTTTTAGGGTATGCAGCTCAGGCCTTTGGCTGAAGGGGATAATGTCACTGACAGCTGTCAAGGTGTCCTAAGGGCAACTCCCATTGCTTTGTAGAGTTGGCATTTAGTGCTCACCGTGGTGTTAGACATTCACTCCCTTCAGCATGGCGGCGTGGGTATGGCATTCTCCATAGATACCCCTAGAGGATGCAGTTTGATGTTCCCTCAAAAGGGAACGTCTCAGGTTTCATATGTAACCATGGCTACCTGAGAAGGGAACGAGACACTGCGTCCTTTAAATGACCTGCCATGCCTCAGACGAAGAAGTGAATTACGTTTTCTCCTGGTGCTCTTTTATACTGTGGTCGCACCGGGAATGGCGTCATAGGCTGTCGCCAGCCAATGTTATTGTCGTGTTTAGATGTATCAGACACCAGTCACACTTAAGGCATTCCCCATAGCGGCCACTAGAGGACGTTATGATGTTATTTGTCCATTTGTCCATTTTATCCAGAGCAACTTGAGTCGCGTTTCCACCGCAGGAACTCATTTATCAAGTACACTGCTGTTTGCAGAATTACCGGATTTGCGTCGTCGCGGACATCACACTCCCGAGTCGAATGCACAAAGTCCGAACTACTAAAGATGCAAGTCGCAACTGTGCGTGATTTGTATTGAGAAACGCGCACAGACTACACGTGACCAGACTATATGCCTGATCTTCCTGGTACTTTAGACCGCGGTGGAAACACAGAAAGCAACAGGTCTGGGGGGAAAATAGTTCCTGGGGAAAAACGTTCCTGGTACAAGTGTTCCAGGTAATTTCGGTGGAAACGCGACATAGCACTGCATTCAAAGTATTCACTTTATCAGTTCTTGCATTCTTGCTCTGCATAAATGCTAGATGGTAACCGTGAGAATGAAGAGCAGATCAAGTCAATACATGCATGTAGACACTTTCGTCAATATCCACAAAACACGTCCTTTATGGTTCAAGTCAAGGTAGGTGTTGGACATATTTCCTTCTCTGCAATTCACATATATAATATTATATACAGATATATAAAGAATCTTGATGGTTCTCTTTCACATTACATTGACTTCTTGTCTTTTTAAAAAAGAGCACCACTGTATGCTGGGGGAGACATGTCACATCTACTCACTGCAAAGCTTATGACAGATTCTCTGCAAAACTACAGCATAAGCAACCCAAGGTCATTATAGTCTCGAGTGATCAAGATCTGGTCTTGTACCACCCTGAGAGGGTTTGTTTTGTGATTAATGACCATCTGAATTTACATTACCCCACTAGTAAACAAAGAAATAAATACTCAGACATTATTTATTTTAGATTAAATTATTTTAATTACTCTTATACTTGTGTAGGAAACAGCGAGAGAAAAAACAAATGTAGGTATTTAAAAGAAAGACTGTAACAAACAATGAATCAGGACTGTGAGTGACTTGAAACTTGGATCATTATTAATAAATTCTAATAAGTGAAAGTGACAGGACATACAGCCAAGTATGGTGACCCATACTCAGAATTCGTGCTCTGGATTTAACCCATCCAAAGTGCACACACACAGCAGTGAACACATACACACCGTGAACACACACACACCCGGAGTAGTGGGCAGCCATTTATGCTCCAGCGCCCAGGGAGCAGTTGGGGGTTCAGTGCCTTGCTCAAGGGCACCTCAGTCGTGGTAATACTACTAGAATGTAGATTACCATGAACTCTGTAGGCTTAACAGTATGCTAAATTATTAAGACTGAATAAGTAAAGTTTCAAGTCTGTAAATTCATAAACTACAGCAAAGCATATTAAATGTATTTTGGATTATAATTTATTAGATTTTTGATGATGAAGCCATGTCACACAACCTGTCCAGGTTGGCAAATGTCTAAAGAGGAATTTTGGCTCTAAATCCCATAGTTTTTGCATTTTTCCATAGCCTTAACATAAACGAGAAACAATACTGGAAGCATCTCCTCCTTTTAATGTTGATAAGCCTATTTTTATCTTAACTATGCATAATTATATAGTTTAGCATGTTTTAGTCCTCCGGTTGTCATCAAACCAGTCAGAACAGATCTGCGGCCCGCCGGTTAAGAACCTCTTCAATGTGGCATACAAGGACACAATATTAGGGCAAAAGATACTTAGGAACACCTCAATGATCAGCACATACTTTAATATACAACTGTTGAAGATAGGAACCTGCTGTGGCTTGGGGAATTTTTTTTTTTCAAAGCTAAAAGGAATGTTTTGTATGATACTCAGCATGTACACTGGCCAACATATAAAAACATAATCCAGCATCATCAATCTATCATTGTAGAGAAGTGGTGATTGCATGTAGATGTTCAGCACATGGAGACAAAGTATGGAGACATACTACTGTCCATTAGTAATTCTTAATAATATAGCCATGTCTAAAGACTTTTGTTGAGCCAAGGCTAGATATGAACCCGTTTGGCTAATGTTTGAACCAGTTTCTCGACCCAGGCTTTAACATTTACATTTATGCATTTGCAGATGCTTTTATCTAAAGAAACTCACACTGCAGTCAATGTAAATCATTTTCACTCATAATTGAATCCTTGACCTCAGGGCTGCTAGTAACATGTGCTACTGCAAAGTTTGAACTACACCTTAAAGCTAATAGACATTGAACTAAAGTGATGTCAGCCAAAAATGAAATTTCTGTCCTCAGCTACTCACCCTCTTGTTGTTCCAAACTGGTATGAATTTCTTCCTTCTACTGAAAACAAAAGACAATATTTGGAAGAATATTGGTAACCAAACAGTATGTGGTAACCATTGACTTCCATAGCACTGAAAAAATAATATGAAAGCCAATGCCGATGAGCAACTGTTTGGTTACCAACATTATTAAGAATATTTTATATTGTCTTCAACAGAAGAAAGGAATTCATACAGGTTAGGAACAACTTGAGTGTGAGTAATGATGATACAATTTTATTGCATTTTTATTTCATGGGGCCTATTAGATGGAAAAGTGCGCAAAGGAACATGCAGCAACCTGGAAGTTGATTATGAATGAACACAAACTGATAGGTTCTGCTTATGGTTTCGCTACTGTTCGGACACTCTTGCTTACTATTCCGTCCTTTGCTCCCTGTTTATGTACTTTTCTCAGATTTTTCTAAGATTTTAACTTCAGCAGATCAGCACAGTGCTCAAACAAATTTTTTTTGGCACAAACACTAAACTAAAAACTTTTCGTGACTGAAACAATACTGCAAAAAAGAAGCAGCTTACATTTAGAGACAGGAAAACACAGATGCCTACATTAAAACAGACAGAAATTAAAAGGCCTCTTGTGGAATCTACTTGCTGCACGAACTGCCACAGACTTCTACAAAGGATTGCGGTTCTTGAAACAAAGTTACATGGTGGACTTTCAAAGCAGGCGTAACACACAAAAGATCGTCGTCATCAGACCTCCTCAGCATAAAGCCGGTGAGTCCTGTGAATCTGGTGAATCTCAATACCAAGTGTAGAGGAACAATGCGAAACTGAAACCGACACGCTAATCTATGCCACAAACAGGGAGTGAGATCCAAAGACACTCGAGACATCAGATTGTCACGAGTATCTCGTATTGCTGCAGTAGCATTCTCTACCCCACATATGGCTATGACAAGACTTGAAAACACTAGTACTCTACCATCCCCTGTACACCTTAAGAGCAGGTTTGAAGCATTATTTAATGTGGGTGAGGAATCGCCAAATGTGGTTGAACATGGATTGTATCAGCCAGCAGCTAACATTGCTAATAAAAGGCACTCAAGGTCGGGCAGAAAGTGGCATTCAGCACAAAGTGCAGCCGAGCCCAGGATTCTGATAGTGGGTGACTCTATTATCAGAAACATCAATAGCAGGACTACAAATAAATACGGCTTTCCTCAAGCAACCGTCTCTGATATAAACTTCGGAACATTTTAAAGAAGCACTGTAAATCAGATCATCATCCATGTGGGGAAAAGTGATATTCTGAAAGAGCACTCAGAACTTCTTAAGAAGGATTTCAGTGAACTCTTTGAAACACTTTGAAGACTTGAAGTTCAGTCGTTCAGTTGTGGCCTAATGGTCAGAAAGTTGGACTTGTAACCTGAAGGTCGCAGGTTCGAGTCTCTGTGCTGGCAAAAGTTGTAGGTGGGGGGAGTGAATGAACAGTACTCTCTTCTACCCTCAATAGCCATGGCTGAAGTGCCCTTGATCAAGGCACTGAACCCCCAGTTGCTCCCTGGGTGCTTGATATATAGCTGCCCACTGCTCTGTGTGTGTGTGTTCACGATGTGTTCACTTCTCACTGCTGTGTGTGTGCACTTGGATGGGTTAAATGCAGAGCTCCGAGTATGGGTTACCATATTTGGCAAATGTCACGACTCTTTCTTTTCTTTTTTTTTTCTTTTCATCAGTGGACCACTCCCAGCAAGGGGATCTAACATGTTTTCACAGTTGCTTGGGCTGAATGCATAGCTACAAAGAACCTGCAGTATAGAAGGAGCCAACTTCATCGAGAACTTCAATATTTTCTGGGGCCATAGACAACTGTTTAAACTGGATGGCCTCCAGCCAAAAAAACTTCATCATCCTTCAGTAGTGTGTGCCAATCCACTCAACCTAAATGGCAAACACACCTGGACAAATTATGAGTGACGACAGGACTTCATATCAGCTTCCGAGTCATCATGTGGTTGATACATCCCACAAGGACACTGACAACACCACGCAGCCACAACAAGCACTGCTCATGGACACCATCCCTGCTGATCCCTGCCCACAGAGCTCATAACAGACAGACTGTGACGTATCAGAACAGCTCCAAGACTCTGTACCCAAGGATGACTTCCTGTAATACAGCCAGGGCAGCTAGCACAACATATCGCAGCCACTGGAAACACCAGCGCCAGAGCCAATCTCACCAGACACGTTATCCCTCTCTCCAGCATCTGTATTGTATTTGATCTATTGATCTCTGCTACCACTGAATCTAGCTCTGTCTCTGTCAGAAAGAGATGCATTAACGAGATCACTAGTGTGCTATTTATGGAAGCTATATCTTTAACACCAAGCATTTCAGCAGACTCTTTTGATCTTCTCCTTGATTCCTTTAACTCAAAAGTTAGCAATGTTATTGATGATATATACATAAAAAAATCATTTGATTTTAATTATACTAGTCTTCCCACCAAGCATCTTAACTTTTACCATCAAGAGTCCCACTGTCAACCAGTTACAAACAATACAAGCATGCAATGGGAAAAACGATTAAACGAGCATTCAAAATGCAACATATGCTGGTGACTAGCAAGGCTGTAGAAATCTGTTTTCACTAACTGTCTGTTAGTGTATTTTGTAGGACTTTTATTACTATGATATCTGAATGAGATTGTGAGAAATCCCAGTGGCACCCTGTTGCCCTATTTCACAAGGAACCTCAGGAGGTTGTTAGATCAGGTAAATGACTCACCTACAGAGAAAGTCTGAGATGAACAACTTACATTTATGCATTTGGCAGATTCCTTTATTCAAAGTGAATTAAATAACATTCAGGGTTCCTTCCTTCCTCGGGAAACAAACCCCTGATCTTTACTGTTTGAGCTACAGTAGAGTAAAGTATATGAATCCAGATCCAACCCTGATATTTACCTTTAAATTATTCAGGGCCCCTCTTTTATACTGTCAAAACAAAATTTAATTTGTTGACTTTGTTGTCACTTCTTCTGCAAGACTTTTTTAAGTAAGATTTAGCGCCCCTGAATTTATATCCCACCTGCAGTTGAATTACCAAAAATGAAATAAATATAGTAAAATATTCTTGTTTTCTGACTTGTTGGTGTTAATCTTATATGTTGCAAACCAGCGGAACCGTACCACATACCGTAGACAGGAAGCCATTTTGTTTTAGCCGTTTTATTGGTGGCGTTAAGGACTGGTGTGTAGCAGAGAGGACGTGACATTGTCCCTGCAATGAAACTGTCCTCACAATACACTGCAGGCATTGTCGATTTGGGCATTTATGCATTTAGCTGTACATGGCATGCATTGCTTTAATATGTCAAGTATCTTAATTTTACTCTACTGCTGATCCTGCTGATTAATGTATAACATAAAAGCTTCACACGCCTAAAGAATGCTGTGAGGTTCTTCTTAAATGTGTGGTATCAAATACTGTTATAGGTAATTGAATATATATATATATATATATATATATATATACTTTTTTATGTGCATGATATATGCCCCTTGTGATTTTATTTTATTTAAATTAAAAAAATTCTGACAGATAAACTGCCCACATTCATAAGTTTCAAGAACACACTAAATTGCTCAAGTGGTGCTTTCCACCGAATGAAAGTGTGTCAGTTTCAGTTTTTTCATACTTTGATTTATTTACCCACACTGTGATTGGAAAAAAGCCTTTGGCAGGGATGGAGCAATAGTGAGTATGCTTAGGATGCAAAAGTGAGTGTGTACAAGTGTGCGGCAGGGAGAATCAAGAGGAAGAAGTGTGCAGCTGTAGGGGGAGGGTCAGGAAAGTGCAAACAGAGGGGGATGGGGATAGAGACAGACCTCCACAGGGAAAGAGGGAGCGCTGGGGGAGGGGAGGCCGGAATGATACGGAAGAGGTTGTCATCGGAAAAGGACGTTTACAAAAAGTATCCCGTTCCAAGCAGGTGACGAGGAATTTTGCCAGTGTATATATGGCAGGTTCTCGGAAATTTACACCCAAATCTGTGCCGGGTTTTCTCAGGAAAATGCGGTGTAAAATCAGGTGCGGCGGTAATGCAGAAATGTTATAATCTTGCCTCCCTGCCGTTGGCCCATCTGTGCTGAGGATGGCCATTGGCCACAGGCATTAGAAGTCCTTACAGCATTAGACAGTAACCTCCTTTTAGCCTCATGATACTGCTTTAGTTTCAGTTGACAAACAGGAGAAGTGGTGAAGAATGCGATTTTGTTTATGGAAGTTAATTGCATTCCTGCTCCAACCCATTAATTCTTTCACTATATAAAGGTGCATTCTGGGATAGAAAACATTGGAGGGACTGCATTAAATTTTGCATCACCTCTAGCAACACAAAATGATGTGTAATCCATCATGAAACTGAGAAAGAACTGTAGAAAATCTAAAAAAGGAGCGATATTACAAAGAGATGACATGGTTACGATTTTTGTTCTTCTACCTTAAGTCATTCTACTTAATTCTACCTTAATTATGGCTCAAAATAAACACTGCATTAAATTTTGCATCATGTCTAGCAACACCAAATTATGTGCGTTTTACCAAAGGCCATTTAAGGAAAAAATTGAGGCAGGAAAAAAAACGGCAATAACTGTGTATAAAAGGTGAGGAAGATGCAGTGTAGTGTGTGTTTTGTGTTTTCTCCTAGTGGTGCATGACGTTCTCTCCTTTCCACCCAAGGGACGGGTTATCCCCAGTTCAATTGGGCTATAAACCGAGGCTAATAACAAGGAACTAAATAGACAGATGATGAGTCCTTTGTCAAAGAACTGAAAGCATATATATGTTCATTCAAAGTATCTGTATGACCTTAGAAATCAATTGAGGCAGAAGCCAAGATAAAATGCTATAAATCACTATCTAAAAATTGATCAAGGACTATTTAACCAGGCTTAGCCTACACACTTATTCGGTGAAGAAGTTCTGAAAATAAAAAATATATATTTCAACAATATTACACTTTACCCAAGCAGAATGCAATTTAAAAAAATTTATGCAAAAATTATGTATGATGATAGAATTAGGGCCAATTAGAAGAAATTTGAATCAAAAATTATTTGATGTTAGACTATGGCAATGCAACATATAATACATTTTGTAAATGTATACCTATTTAAATGTATGAATATTTTACAGAAAAATAATAAAAGCATGCATGCTTTGCAAAAGCTGTCTAATGGCAGGAAAGTCTTTCAAATGTCAACTCAGGTAAAATATTATCTTATTAATAATTTCCTTACACATTTAGTATTTTAATAAGTAAACATTTCATGAAAAAAATATAAAATTGACATTGATGTAAATAAACTGTAATGTTGATAGGGTCATGAACATTATGCCAGCAGCTCCAAAGAAAGCAGCTCAAGGCACTTCTTAGAAACATACAAAAACACGTCATGTTTGCGGGGTGACTGGGACTGACACTTCGACCCCTTACTAGTACTGATAAAACCACTTCCTGTTTGCCTTTGGAATAGCTGCTGTCTTTTCACATTAGTCAATAATGACTCTGGTATGAAAAGAAAAAAACGATGTGGTTCAAATGACAGCAAGACACTGAAGAATGAACAACAAACTTGCTGACTCATTCACAGCCTGCAGTCAATTTAAAGCATAAATCCAACCTGTAACTTATAAATCATGGCAATGATGTATGATCTATTGAAATTACCCACCAAGGCGGTATTTTGTGGGCATGACTAAAAGATATTAAATCAACGCTGGTCAGAAAGCGAAAAGTGTGATTCAGGTTTTTAAAACCTGACCTCAGTCTAACTTGCTTGATGTTGATGCTTGCCAAAGATTATCCTCTTATATTAGGAAATTTCCATTATGTGGTGTGAAAAATGTACCACAGATGGTACATGCATTATCATGTATGATGCTTAGCAGATGTTCACGCACATGGGGCAATCGGTACTTTAACAATGAATAAGCAAAAAGTGAATTCAAATATAGTTCAGTAGAAGGTTATATGAACACTGTAGTGAATTTCTAGTGAAGGTCTTTGTGTATGCTAATGTTGTTGGAGTAAATTGCCTTAAATTTGTGTGTAATTCTTTATGAAGCCAAAAAAAAGGGAAATTGATCAATAAAAGAATGGATCAATACTAATAATATTATTGACAGGACCTCCCCGTTCAAATTCTTCAGTAATTACCAAGACCATTAATAATGGAGCAGCCATACGCAACAACAACAAAAGTGGTCGCCCACCCATATGTTAAGACTGATTAAAGGAACAGTCCATCCAGATATTAAACTTCCAAATCATTTACTCACCCTTATGTTGTTTCAAACCTTTGTGACTTTCATTCTTCCACTGAACTCAAAATAAAGTTATGCTTTAAGTTTGAAAGCATTAGTCATACTGTTTGAAATGATTAAGATAATTTTCCACTTTTGGATTATTTCTAGGATGCATGCATCCAACACTTATTTTGAGAAACTAAAGAGAAACATGGCTCCTATCCACCTTTTTCCTCAGCGCGGAATTAAGCCTATATGGGTGAGACTTCCGTTTCATTAGCCGCTGTAGGTAAATAACAAGGAGAATAACAACGTACAGTAAACGGTAAAACTGTTTGCAGCACAAACCAGTGTGTTCTTAATTAAGATAACAGATTAAAACAATATGATAGGACACATAAATTGTCAATATCAAGCAGCAAAACGAACTGTTTTGTACAGCTAAAAAAAGCTGGACGCAATGAGACCGGAAACTAGACCCATAGAATTTACGAATGGCAGCGCCCATTTTTACGTCAGGAAAAAGGTGGATACATATCAAATTTTAATACTGAAGTACACTGACAGCGTTTCCTGAACTGCGTGATAAAAAGTATTGTTTTTAGCTGTATTCTACTTTTCCTGTCTGAACTTAATGTGTTGTCCTCACAAACATAGTACAGTGCAGTGTTGCACTATTCGCAAACAATAACCTAATTGGCAGAACTACTTGTAGTTAAAAATACACTATCAAAAGACATAAAACAACAAACAATTTGACATAAAAACTGCAAATGATTAAATGTAAAAATATCAGTAGTCCATGAAAAATGTAAATCTGCTAAAATTAAAATGTTACAATTGTGACATGCCCATCCGTATCTACATTAATCTCTAGGTTAATAATGTACTCTAAAGTAATTGAGTATACTTTAATTATAATTCAAATCAAGGTATGCCTTGATACTCTCTCTCTCTCTCTCTCTCTCTCTCTCTATATATATATATATACACACACACACGCTTACACACACACACACACCATTTTATTTAAATACAATTTTACAGTTACTGTGATGTATCAGATTAGCCAAATGCAGTTTATTCAGTAGTACTACAAGTAAACATGCTACCAGCAGATGCGGCCTTGGTTGCTGTGTCAGTAGCAGCAGTGGAATTGATGGTTGAAGTGTCAGAGTTAGAAAACGCCACACTTTTACTAGTGGGTTTATTAAAAAAACAATGAATATCCGTTTTGTTTATTTAGCATGTAGACTAAAGCGGGAAAAGAACGAGAAGAGAGTCCACTCATGTAACTTACCGCAATACTTTGAAGTCCGCCAAAATGAGCTTCTTTTTCAATATAGTAATTAAAAATAATTAATTCTAAACTTACTCATTATATCCTCAAAAATTATAAGATAGGACAAATAAAATTAGAAATATGATTTCTGTATTTATTTTTAGTTTTCAAAGCACAAGACTGGCATTAATTGGCTCTGGTCTGGGGGGGCAGTGCCCCCCTTAGCCCCCCCCCAAACTCTGCCCATGCTTTTAACCATTCGAACTGTCAACAGTCACTACTTGCCTGAATCATTCAGCCTCAGTTTAAACACAGTTAAACACAAATAACTAACAAATTCATAAAAAACTGTGCATCTTAAGTGGAGACATCTTGCCTTCAGTTTAACCTCTGAAAATCCTTAATACACTACCTACTGCTGAGCTTTGTAAATGCAAAAAGAGCCAAGAAAATCAGTTTAGGCTTCTGGCCCAAGTGTGAGTGCTCAAAATTCCTTTTATAATATTAGAAAGCAGTTTTACCCAATTCCTGTGCATCAGCAAATCTACCCAGCATTCTTCATTTAGTGCAATAACCCCACAACTGAATCATTAGATCATCATTTATCTCCTAACAAAATGTCTTTATGATGCATCTAATTTATCCTCCATCTGCTACAGTACGTGTGGCAACTACTGCTATATGTCTTTCTTCACTTCTGATTCCCCCTATCAGAGATTTGGGAAAATTCCACTTCCCTCTCTAATCCTACTGCGGTTTCATTGGCCATCACTGTACCTGCAGCGCTTCATTCTTGTAGTTTGAACAAAGCCACCGGATCCCTTCCATCCATGACCTATCGTGACCTATCTGTTGTTGGGTAGCGGCCAATTTCACATATGTAGCCGTATATTCCCCTCTCGCTCTCTCTGCCAATTATTATCTACCTGTTCCGGCCCCGTCGGCAGACAAGGCACCTACTGAGTGCACTTTCCCCATGAGCTCAGCTCTTTGCTGCAGTCAGCTGTAGCGTTGCTCGCTGCTTATCATTCGGATACTTCCTCTGTGTGTCGCGTCAGCTGCCGGGGTTCCCTGCTTCTATCCCATCTGCCCAGAGAATTAATCCCCCACACGCTCTAAAACAAACTATTTTTGAGTATCTAACAGGTTTGCATCTGATCAACTGGAAGAAGTCACAAATCAGCCCTTTTGATACATATCAGGCCAAAGTGATCTAGAAAAAAAAAAAATTCTGAAAAGGTATTATTGGCAATCAAATCTGTTTCTTGCAGTCTATTACAGTGCACACTTTCTGTCTCCGTTTAGCAAGTGAACTAAAAAAAACGTTTAAATTAATTACATAACGCATTATGCTTCCTCTAGTCTGTAGCAAACCCTGGTTCTTCTGATATGCATTAGCAATATTTGCTTGGTCATAAGATCAAAAGCAAGTGATATTTGTCTAGTTGTCCGTGTGTGTATTCTTTCTGGTAGCAACTATATCAGATCTTCACTCGGAACTGTGAATAAATTTACAGATCAAAATGCACCATTGAATTTAAAATGCACAACCTGTCTATGGGTCATGCTTACAGCTGTGGGTTCTATTAGCACTCGTTTATGATTCATTAGAACAGTGTGTCTCCTTTTCTGGACAGATATAGATGTGATTAGGTTGCCAACTTTCCAGTCAGACCACACCTGTAGATTATCACTATTACTAATTATTATCTGTATATCATGCTAGATGCAAAGCATATTAAAATAAAGAAATTCATTCTTTATCCCATCTTCACTGGAAATACTATGAAATTCAACAGTCAGTGCATCCAATACATATTAACCTGGGTCTTAATTTTATTGGTATTTACTCATTTGCATGCATTTTTCATGGTGTTTTTGGGTGCTTGTTTTGATGCACCCAACATCAAGCAAACACATGCTATTATTATTATTTTTTTCCACATTTCGCTGTTTATTCTCACTCATTCATTAGCCAGCTAACTAAAATATACATATCATGTGGAAAACCATGTCCTACATTCAACTGTATTGAGAAAAGTTCACCAGTGCAGTCATATTAAGTATAAATGTTAATATTTAATATTACTAAACATTGCAATACTTTAACATGAAGCATAAACGAACTGGGTCTGGTGAACAGCTCTATCAAACTTATTCTTAAAGGGATAGTTCACTCAAAAAAGAAAATTCTGTCATCATTTACTCATGAAAGAAAGTCACACAAATTTAAAACAAGTTGGTTTACATTTTTGGTTGAACCATCCCTACATAAACCTTATTCTGAAGGCACAACAAAACTTATTTCACACTCAATAAATTGCATTTAATTTACTGCCTATATGATTTACATTAGGAATCTTAAATATGACTTTACTGCTGAAGCCTGTTAGCTGAGATGCAGAGAAAAAGAGAGAGAGGCCGAGAGACACAGACATTCAACCTTGCCTCTCTCAAGGACATCACAGGGCACAGTGAAGCACAGCAATACATTGGGCATGTTTAGTATCAGGATTTGGAATAGTATTGTTCAAGTGATATACTATAATAATACTATGCTGTCTGGATGGTTACTCTGTCACACTAATGCTGACATGAACCATATCCATCATTTGTGAAAAGACTTCTTGTTGTAGGCCTTATAGAAAGCTTAGGATATAGACATATTATTAGGACGTCTCGTTCATATATTAGGTTAGACCGAGGCTAGTTGTCACACTTTTTTTTTTTTCTTCAGGTGAACATTAAGGTAGATTTATTTTCTCAGTTGAGTTTATTAAAAGGCAAGTCTTGCCTCCGAAAAAGCTATTGAACATTTCCTTTGCAAAGAAAAAGGTTCAATGAAGACACATTGACCACACTGACCTTTTGCGATAGAGAAGGCATATTGTCGCACTTTATGGGTTAAGTTTTCACAATAGAACCTGCCATTTAACAGGCTTTCATAAATTTTTTTTTTTTTTTTTTTTTTGTGTATTTTAAAGAGTTAGAATTACGAAATGCAAAACAATAAATGATGCATGAATAAAGTAAAAGGTATGAAATATCAAACCATTATTGTGACCAACAAATAAAAAAATCCTTATAGTTACTAAGATAAAGCTCTTCTCCTGTGTGACAACTAGCGCCAGTCTCCACAGGCCTATTGTCTGAATTAAATGATCTGCCATTGATTTTCTGGTCCATTTTCTGTAGGTTGCTTCAGACCTTTGTCGGTGCAGCCGTAAGACATTAAGCATGTTAATTATCAGAACATGGATGCTATGTTGACTTCTTCATCAGAGTCATAAATCTACAGTCTTTATGATATGAAATGTTGCCACTGTTGGAACATAATGCATCCCCACCCGGCTTTCATGAGCAACACTTCAGCTTGCAATTATCCCATTCAATCACACTCATTCATTCAATGTCAGATCTCTCCCTTGTACAAATGAAACCTAATATCGAAAGGGGCAAGGTCAATGAATTCCGTCTGATTTATCCTTGCTCGTCTCTGCTGTGCATAGACACGCTCGCCCTGCGCACGCCCACAGTCCAAGTAACCCGTGCACTTCCCTCACCGCGCGACCAATACGTCACAGTGATGTTGACGATTACATAAAAAGTGATTATTGCCCAATCATGTCGCATCGGATTCGCGTTGAGCCATTAACACCTTTAGAAGCAAGACTAATGATGTATATGTTTAAAAGCTCTGTGGCATTATACAGTATATAGCGAGTGCGCGCGGCTTTGGGGAGTCTGCACGCGCATCACGTATAATTGCGAATTCTGTAAAATCCAGTTATCTGTAGATTACATTTCTACATGGTGTCTGGTAGGCAAAGGCTGATATCAGAAGCTCCGGGGGGAATAAGGGAAGTCTTGGACCGATTCGCTTTAGGATGAAGCAAGGGAAGAAAATGCGCGTCTTTGGGTTGGGTTATGATGTTGCTTTATATATATATATATATATATATATATATATATATATATATATATATATATATATATATATATATAATTAGAAACATGTTAATGTACATTTCTCTCTTACAACCCCCCTCCTTCGCTAGCACACCACTCGCGCATACACTGATGAGTGCAGTGCACTGGGTTCAGGCGTTCCCTTTACGATATTTCAGTGATCTCCGGCGACAGAAAATTCGTGGAGGCTCACTTCCAGTAAAAATAAGTGAGTAAATCGCTATATAGAAATACTTTGGCAGCCATGTTGAATTCGTTTAGCTCAAATGGGCGATACATGCAAAAATATTAGCTACTACACCCTTTAATATTTAATATAGTGGTTAAAAAACGGAACAAAGCGTGCTGCAATAAACGCACATCCCACCCAACGATCCAAATGCGTCCGATGAAGATGTGCATGTATCCAGAACAGAGCTTCAGTGGAGATGCTCAAAATTCCCAGGTAGGCTTCAGATAGCAAAATCTAACAGAGTTGATAGGGAAAGGAATAAGGCGAAGCATGGGTGTATGTTATTTTCGTTAAAAAAAGGAAAAAAATCGGTATTAATAATTAATGATGCGGTGATCACAGAATTAGATACTGGGATGGTGCGTATCCGCGTAAGGACACTGGCTAACTATCCGCAGCAGTCTGTACTCCTAGATCACACTCCCGGGCGACATGTATCAAAGGCAGTGCATGCATGCTAATGTACGGGAGCTCGTTTCGCGAATAACGCCATATAACCCGATTTGATCGATAAATCGATCCATCGCACATGGAACGGCGCTCGCGTGAGAACCGCTATTCAAAACGTTATAGGCTATATGCGCGATATGGTAGAAATGTGTAATTGCTTAAAGAAGGAGGAAAAAATATATGGAAACCGTATTATGCCCATTATTGCTCAGCAGTGAGCGAGCAGCAGTGAGATGTCAGCTGCTGACGCCCGGTTGCGGTGAGGAGACGGAAAATATGGGAGGAGATGAAGGATAAAGCATCAGAAATCCGGACTTACACTTCGTAGTTCCTGCGTGCGATCCTTCATTTTTTCCCCGCCGTGCTGGCCAAAAATATCGCTTGAGGTGTCCGCTGTGTTCGTGGATTTATTATTAGCGAATGTCTGACTCCTGTTTAATTTCCCACAGATTTAGGTGGTGTCGGGAAAAAAGGGCGCCCTGTTCTTTCCCGTCTGCACTATTTCACGCCTTTCCCCCTTTTCCCCCGTTCCTGGTTCTGTAATGGAGTGTCCTCCGTGGCGGTGCAGTGATGCCCCGCAGCGCGCTCTGACTCCAGCACACGAATGCGATTCCGAACGCGGTACTGATGCTGCAAAAAAAAAAAAAAAAGTGGGGGGAGGGGAGGGGAGCGATGCAGAGGGCTGGGGCGCTTCTGCGCATGCGCCGCCGTTTCATTTTACCTGCCGCCCCTCCCCCATTCCGCTCGCTTGCTGTACTGCTCGTAACAGC
The DNA here is from genome assembly GCF_003368295.1 of Carassius auratus. Taxonomy (NCBI): domain Eukaryota; kingdom Metazoa; phylum Chordata; class Actinopteri; order Cypriniformes; family Cyprinidae; genus Carassius; species Carassius auratus. The sequence goes on from NC_039286.1 coordinate 15,097,345, forward strand.
CCCACGTTCCCCATCATAACTAGGGAACTGTAGTTTGTTTTAGGCGGAATAAAAGAGCAGGAGCCTCTTTTAGACTCGAAGAAAAATTCTAACAAATAGAGGGAGATAAGGGATAAGTCGCATTGAAAAAACATTCGCATTATTACTATTACTATTGTTTGTTTGTTTATTTATTTATTTATTAGTCATCAGAAGTTGGCCTACCTGAATTTACCTCAAATTTCAAATGTCACAGTTATTAGTACAAAGAGGCCTATTTGATCAAGTACCAAGGCAAATAATACCAATTCATTTATTTTCTATTATTATTATTATTATTATTTCTGAAGTTAAAATATGGTTAACCATAGCCATTTAATATTATGTTTGAACAATATTATCTTTAACATTTAAAATGGCCTGAGCTGTAATAACAAATTACATGGCTTCACATTAATCAACTTTTTTTGGTGACTTGTGTCTTTCAGCATTTTGACACTTTAAAATAAGCAAAAGAAAAAATATACAAAATTTACATTTCGATTTTTTTTTTTTACTTGATTTCTTATGTGGATATTGGTTCTGTTTATGCAGCATCTGTATCAAAATAAATGTTTAAAAAAATCTATGAAAAAGGAAAATAGTTCACAGGAGAAAATGTATTACAGTTCGATAAAAGATTATGAAGAGCACACGATCAGGACAAGAAAAGTGCATTATAAAAGTAATGCAGTTGGTGGTTCAACAATAGCATTAATGACCACAAAGCTTTTTTCAAGAAAGTTTTTATTGCATCTGAAAGCATTCATTTTTTTTCTTTAAATCACTATGGTGGTTATAGTTTACATATGGAATTATGAAACAAATAAATAAAAAAAACAATTATTATTTTTTTTTTTTTACGTTTTGTCTATTGAAAAAATACTTGTAAATTTGTCTTGAAATAATGATAATTGATTTTTAATAACGGTTTTCAATGTGTATACTTGCAAAAATCCCAAATAGCTTATATTAGAAGGCCCTTCCTCAGCAATTTACATTATCTTCACATCCTGCAGTTGTTGTATTATTACAGCAAAGACATATTTCTTCTAAAACCCCCAGATCTTTTAAACACAATGGGCTGTTCTCCGTCAAAGGGCTGGTGATAGTTTAATAGAGTACCATCACCACCCGGTGTAGGAGCGTATTTTTCACAGAAAGACCCGGTAAGACTTGGGCCACACTGTGCAGAGTAGGAAATCAAAAAAGAGCCATGCTTTAACTTAAATGACTTCTTCTGATTCATTCCTTTCTGTGGAACGGTAGACGATTTTCCCAACAGATCATCATCAAAACGGTTGTCACGGTCCCACACCTCAAATCTCAAGGGCCTGTAAAATGAGCATAGACAATATATGAACTACAACAGGTATCACCCAATGACAAAAACAGAATATTTGTGAACATAAATACTTACGTCTTTTTAATCAGATCTACAGTTTCGAAATTTATGTTGTAGTTCCACTGAGGAAAATTGTTGTTCCAAATCACAGGGGTCTCATACGCACGGCTTCCGTAAAAGACTTTAACATAACCATCAGTTTTAGAGAAGTAGTCTCCCCATAATCCTGCACCGCTCAACACAGTCACGGTCAACGTGGCTACTCCTGGGTTACTTGGGCAGCAGTTACTATCAATTCTTTGATGACCGCTGCATTTGCATGCGCAGCTATTACTACGATGGCCCACTTTGCACTTGGAGGGGCAAGCAGTAGATATGGCGCTTTTTGTGATGTACTTGCTGATGGCCGCTTGCAGACTGGCTCGTCTAGCTGGGTCGTTTTTTACCAGCATGTGCAATGAGCTCAAGGTGTAGGAAACCACTCCAGGGATTTTCTTCAGTGACTTGAGCCACACGCCGTAACCACTAACGTTGTTTGGACTGAAGAGGATGTCTTGCTGCTCACCGTTGCCCCCTAGTATTTCAGTGACTCGGTCTGAGAAGGTGCCGCTGAAGCTGTTGCCTCTCTCCAGTTTCTGTGATTTGCCTTTGCAGTAGCCTGCTTGCGCACTCACCTTCACGCCCTTGATGACGGCGGACGCCTCCGCCGATAAGCAGTTGCTCACGTCATGCACTGACAGACCCTTCATGGAAACCTGGCAGGTCTTCACAGCGGTGGTTGAATGCACGCGGCCGCCCAGGTCGACTCTCCGCAGGAAGTGTGTCCCGTAGATTGAGATGAAATGATTGTACGCACCTTCTGAGTTGCTGTCAAATTTAACAGGAAGTGCAGTAATGGAACCCAGAAATTCTTTGGTCACTGGAGGGCGAGCATGAAGACGAAATCTGATGAAAGAAGGCAAGAAAGACTTTATACGGTTTCATGCTTCAATGTCAGTCCAAACCCCAGACTAATGTAATCCTGGGTGTGATCTAGTAACACATTTCACTTTGTTCAATATGGAGGCATGATTCTGCCGTAGATAAAAAAAAAATATGGCTAATTTAAAATGGGTAATTGTAACTTTATAGACATTTATAGTCAGATTAGATGACATACTGCTTTTCTGGCAGAATAAAACAAGGCTGCAAGGGATAGATTTATAGTATTTACAATTGGACGCACTTTATAAAGCTCTACGCAAAGGTACAAAAGCTGTTACTGGGACGATAGCTTTTCAAAAGAGTCACCTTTGTATCTAAATGGTCCATATCAGTATATCAAAAGTACATATTAGTACCTAAAGGGCACAAAAGTGTACATTTTAAAAAGGTACTGCCCCAGTGAGCTTTTGTACCTTTTTTTCTGAGTGTAGATCACAACTTTTAAAACTGTTTGATTGAGTTTTTGTCTATACTGAATGACAACAGTACAATTTATTTTGCACACTGTTGTTCTATCACAGCCTCGTGTCCATTCCTGACAAAAGTGAAATATGGTGCTACCCGGACTAAGGTCTAGATCTCGAAATATGCAGCTTTATCTCTAACAGTTGTGTATTTGTATCTCATAATTTATATATCTGACACTTGCAGCATTTAATCTCACATTTGAACTATTTCTTATTAGAAACTTTCCCACAATTACCTATTTTTATGTTGCTACAATGACTGGGAAAAAACAGGCTTACAGATTATATTTTATTTTAATGAGCTGAGCACCGTTGAGCATGCGATTTCTAGAATTTTAGGTTGTTTAGCAACCAAGAACCAATGATAGAGTAGCCAGTATCATTTTTAAACCACTTACTATTTAACCTTTTCCCACTTCTCACACTTAAAAATAAAGGTTCATTATTGGCATTGATGGGCCCATGAAGAACCTTTAACATCAATGGAACCTATCCATTGCACAGAAGGTTCTTTGCAGTGGATAAAGCTTCTTTAGAATATTGAAATGTTCTTCACATTAAGAAAAAACTCTCTTATAAGAAAAGGTACTTTTGTGAACCCTAAATGGTTCTATGGAATTGCTGTGAAAAACCCTTTTGGATGCTTTATTTTTTAAGAGTGTAAATAACCTTTGTGGAATAGAAAGCTTGTATTGATGGTAAAAGTTCTTCATGGAACCATAAATAACCTTTATATTTAAGAATGTAGTTACAAATAAACAATAGCAAGTGGCCAAAAAATAAATAAAAATCACACATACACACATATATAGCAGGACTTACGAGTAGTAGCGGCAGGAGAAGGTGTGGCTTGTGAAGGAGTACTTGTCTTGAGATGCATGGCTTTTGGCAAACCTGGCTGATTTCGAATGAGTGCCACCAACAGCCAAACCTCCTGCCATTGGCACACTCAGTCCGATCTTCCAGCTGGCACTGGCTGAATTGGTGGTGTCCTTAAGAACCGAGCTGGCCGATTCGTAAATCTTGGCGCCGACACTCCGGCGACACTGCACCTTGACCCGCCAGTCGACCACAGATGCTGGCAACTTTTGCTTCTCGTTGAGCAGTTTGTTCTCACACACAGTGCAGTTGCCATGCTCTCCTCCGCTCATGTAGGTCCGCACATCCACCACAAAAGCTCCGGTGGTCTTCATTTGCACAATGTCAAAGCCTTCTCCCACCAAATTATGTCCAGGTACGAAGGAAGGCTTTTCACACTCGGTGCTGGGGACCGTTTCGCAACAGAAGGCAATGGGAAAATAGAGGAACAACAGCGGGAGAGCCATTTGCAAATGCAGGCTGAAAGAGAGAGAAAAAGGAATTTTAATTATTTTAATTATAGGAATTAAAACTGAATTAATAAACAATCTTTAATTTGGACAAAACGACATCCCCAAGAACTATATAGACACTTTTCATGTAAAATTTCTGATTGTCTTTGCATTATATAAGAAAAAAAGTCAAAATTTCCAAATGTGGAAAAAAGGTAAAAGCAATTCTCAAGTATTTCACCATACATAGGAAAAAAAAAAGCTGAGAACAACTTCTGTTTCTCTCTAAAATGACTTAATTCGATTCTTTATGAATGCTGATAAATCAAATAGATCAAATGAAGTTTATATATATCATTTTAGCTGACTTAAGTGTTTTAGCTACATTTGAGTATAAAGCATACTAATATTTTGCCGGTTGATGGATCACTGCGACAGTTTCAGCAACAAAATGATGCTGCATTAAAGCCACTAGATATTTTGAGTGCAACACATATATTATTTCTACAGTATTGCAGTTTCCATCACTGTCCTACAGCAAAAAACAGTCCGCTCTTCATGGGCTTCACAGATAATTAAACCATAAATATGTCAAAAAACAATTCTGGTGCTATGTTTGCATAGACCGTTACTAAATGTAAAATGTTCTCTGTTTTTACATGACATCCAAAGGAATATAATCATGAAATCAACTCCTGAAGGATGCAGGTTGCAAATAATATCTTTATATTTAGCAGGTTATAAGATGAATTTTAGGCTGTGGGTAAAATGGTTAAATTAAAAATTATGCAAAACATATATTTAGTTAAAGTGTGTCCAAACCATGATACAAGTGAAACACAGTGAGCCGTTAAATAATACCTGCTAAATAAATAGACATCCACCCCCAAAAAAACACATTCACATTTTCAATTCAATTAAATTACTTTCAATTTAAGATTAAAGTTAAAATTAAAGTGCTTAATGTTAAGTCAAAATAACCTTCACGTCGAAATACACGAATAAGGTGCCGCTACTCAAAGAATCATAAATTCTGCCAAATTAAACACTATTTTAAAAAGATGAGTAATTAATTCATTCTGTATCACACACACAAAGACATTTATATATTTAAAGTCAATTAATTAAAAGACTTTAAAAAGCCCTTCACAAAATGATAATGATCCAAATAATAAACCATGCATGCTGAAATTTACCTAGTTGAGAAGTTTCTTAACAGCCTTGGTGGAGAAAGACAGACGACTCCGTTAAATAACACCAGTGTTAGAAAAAAAGAAAAGAAAAGGGAACAAAAATAGCAGATTCAGAAACACCAGTTCTATGTTACCTTCACACTATCTTCCCCTCAACACACTTGACTTTTTTTTAACTGATTCTGAACATGTGAGGAATAGACTTTATCCTCTTCTATTAGCATGCAGTTAATAAAATGAATAATACTTTTGTAGCTTCACATCATTAAAAGCACTGCATTTTTTCCCCTGATGGATGTTAAAAAGGTGCTGCAACATCAAAATACCAAACCGTTTCAGTATAAGATGCAAGAAGAAAACATACCCGCATTCTACTTGTAATGGCAAGCAGCAGAACACTTTTTCGTATCATATCGTATCATTTGTATTGTAGCTTGCATTTCTCAATAGCAATGAGGTGCACTTACTGCAAGTGAATCATGACAAACAGTCTTCTACTAGTGAAGCGCACACTGCAGGGTCATACTAATCAAGATTTGATATCAGTCTTGATTCAGTCTTCTGTCTGCTGTGTTTAATGCATTAAACTGCAGACTGTTGACCTCTGCACTGGCTGCGATTGGCTCTGGATCTGTGCTCGATTGGCTCTTATCTTACTTGGATGAAAATTCCTACAGAGTCAATTGGACAGGGTCAGGCCCTGTACTCGGTGCTCTGAGGGATTTTAGAGGAATGAACCGACTGCTTATACTACATTACACAAGTGTGGAAGTTTACTAGTTTACAGATCTAATCTCTGTGAATGGCATCCATATGATTCTTTTTGTGGACCCTTGGGCTTTGTTCTGCAATTGTCTCATATCTTCAAAAAAGAAAATTAGCTGAAAATATACTTACTGGCAGGGCCTTTAAGGTGTTTATCTTCATCAAAATGGTATGGAGAAACGTAGCATTACATCACTTGTTCATCAATGGATCCTCTGCAGTGAATGGGTGCCGTCAGAATGAGAGTCCAAACAGCTGATAAAACATCATAATATTCCATAAGTAAACCACACCACATCACTGAAAAGCTGCATATTTGTGAGAATTTGTCCATCATTACGGCATTTTACGTGTGTATAAAACATAATAATAGTCCTCTCATATCATAATCCACAGACAAATGGGTTTAGAACGGTCTTGGACTGTTTTTGTTTGTAAATGGTACTGTGCATATTTCTCTCCAGATTCAGGTGAGATTACTTTTTCACTGGAGAAAGCATTCTTATGGGTAGAGGACTCATTTTATACCCTTGGGCAACAGATAAAAGTTAAAACATGCAGATTTCACTTTACAAGATGTTAACTGATAGACTGGACTGGCGTGGATTACTTGTGGATTAATGTGATGTTTTTTAGCAGCTCTTTGGACTCTCATTCTGATGGCACCCATCCACTGCAGATGATCCATTGGTGAGCAAGTGAAGTAATACTACATTTCTCCACCTCTGTTCTGATGAAAAAACAAACTCAATCTCATCTTCGATGGCCTTAAGGGTGAATAAATGTTCCTTTTTGGGTGCACTATTCCTTAAAGAACTTTTATAATAGCAAGTTCTTTGTCTAGTCTTTACCAACCTCATATGATGAATGTATTTGACATCCATCTCAGCATTCATATCTGACTAAACAATTCTAGAGAGAAACAGAAGTGTTTCACACCACTCGTCTGCAGTGTCTGCAGAAATGGTGTCTAAACCACTGGTAAACTTGGTCAATTTTTTTGAGCTAAGACCTCAGAGGTCAAACCATAGCTTTTGAGTTAAGAGTTTTTCAAAATTAAGATAGTCTTACTAATGAAATAGTAAGAAAGAAAGCTCTGACAAACCTTCAACAAAATGTTCTTTGTTTTTTTTTTGTATCCTCAATAACGATGAGGTTTGGCTACTTGTTTCATACAGCCGTTGATCATAGCAATGGAAACTCTTTTACATGATTAGTTTAATTTATCCTGAAGCTCGTTTTTAGGTGTGCCAAGGGCCACTTTATATTATTATATATTTTTTAAATATTTTTTTATTGTGTTCATTCAAACAACTATCAAAAAAGCCACGGTACCCCTGGCACACCAGAAATCCATTTTAAGTTAGTACTCTGTTATATTTGACCAATTTATAATAAACTTTCTTAAAGACACGAATAGCAAATTGCTTTTGTAATATATATGACTTATAACCTCGGTTACTAATGCCACGCAGCATCCGAATTTGGTTTAGTCTCGATTGTGATCTAGGCCATGAACACTTGCTGTGGAATATGGGTTAACCCATTTACATCAACAGCTCAGTCCGACCCAGATGTTACATCAGTTGTAAAGTCCCTCAGGCTGACAGGCTTGTGGACTGAAAACAAACTTTACTATGAGCAATGCAAGATGCTTTATGATACTTTTATGCTGCGTCTTTGTCAAGTCGCTATGTTGGTTTTTGTTCCACATGAAGGAATAAGATCATATGGGATGACATGAGGGTGAGCAAATGATGACAGATGTTGCATTTTTGGCTGAACTATTTCTTTAACACACCTCTGAATTGATTGCTAGGCTGTGTTGAGTGCACTTCTGCAGGAGGATTTGTTGTTTTGCATCCTATGCTGCAATTTATGACCCCTGTACAGGTCACTGGGTGCAGCGGCAGTGAAGGGAGAAACTTGCAGTCTGCCAAACTGCATCTCAATGCGACACAGGACCCCAGGGCTTTACAAGTTAAACGCACACACGAGATTGTGTTTTTCTCCTATTAACAATGCTATAATTTATTTCACATTGTTTGATATAATATGTTTTCATTTCAAATAAATGAATAACTCAACCCAAATCAGAATTGTCATCATTTACTCACCCACATATCGCACCTAACTCACGATTTACATTCCTCTGTGGAACAGGAAGATGATGATTTCGAAGAATTATTCTATATAGACATCACTTAATTATGAGACTTAAATCTTCTTGCAATTCTGAGTTTATATCTCACAATTCTGTTTATATTCCACAAGTCTTACTGTTCCTTAGAATTGTAAGTTTAAATTTCATAATTCTGACATTTCCCTCTTAATTATGAGGTTACATCTCACATTTTTAAACCACCAAGGAAAAAAAAAAACAATAATTGAAACGTATTATCTCACACTTTTTTTCTTGAAATTGTTTGTTTATATCTCAAAATTCTGACATCTCTTCTCGGAATTCCAAGTTTAAATTTTGAGTTTATATCACGCACCTCAGATTTTTTTTTTTAGGAATTCTTAGTTTATATCTTGCTATTCTGTATTTATATCATAAATACATATCATACCATTCTGACGTTTTCCTCAGAACTGCAAGAAACAAAGTCCAAATTGTGAGATGTACGCTCAGAGTTGCGAGATAAAATAAACTATTTAACAATAACCTATTTGATTTTTTGTGTATTCTGTGGCAGAAACTGGCTTCCATGACTGCCAAGTGTAGGGATAAAAAAGTCACTTTCAAAAAAAAGTGAAAAAAAAAAATCACTTTCAATTCATTATTATTATTATCTTAGAAATTAAAATCCATAGAGCAATGAAAGAAATGCATTTAATAAGATAACATAACACACAGTTATTTATATAAGTGCATATTACGGTATATGAGTCAGGCTGGTCAGTATGACAATAATATGATGTGACATGGTCCCTCATCCTCACGTAGCGGAATACCACTGGTGTCCTGAGGCTCATGAATATTAAAAACATAACGAGACGTCAGAACTGTAGCACTAAACTATTGGCTGAGAAGGCGTTATACTGAATTCTACTACAGAAAAGGATAAGGGCTTATGTTTTTTAAATAGGTGGCATGAATACCTGCTTAATTTTAAGAAGCAACATGGCCATATTAATATTCATGCGCTGCGCTCCTCTCAGACGACAGCCACACAAAAACATATGCTTTATGACAAATAAACAATAATGACCGTGTCACAGCAGACAACGCCCTATATAAAATTATTTTATTTTTTTTGGTTGTGTCTCTCTCCACAACTTGGGTTATTAACATTAATCACAAGTTCTACCGCCAGGCAACCAACTACTATTATGAATTTTTGTGAGATATTCTGAGCAGTCTTGTTTGTAGTTCTGACAGGCAACAGATATGTGTGTGGATGTTTACATGGTTTCACTGCCTGAAACATTACCACTTGAAAAGCAAGGCATCGGCAATAGGCTAAAAAAAGTCTGTGACATATTCACCATGTTTAATTCATGTCGAGTGGTGTGAATTTGTTTTTTTCTGGTCTTTTTAGTGCGTGGCTGTTAAAGCTGAATAAACCTGTCCTATTTGGAGCATCAAGATATAATGGATACATCAACTTGATTTATCTTCAAACTGGTCTCTGCTTGTGTTAGATTAACAGCACAAGCCAAGCAACTGGCCTAAAAACTGCATTGCATTGCAATGAAATAATAAAAGGAGTGATGATTCAAAGATCCTTGCTGAATTTGCGATTGTCACCTTGGGCTTCCTCAGTGCAGATCTTGACCTAAAACTCTATAGCAGATTTATTTGGGTTAATCTAAACATAATTGTTTATGCAATTCTTAATCAGGTTATAATTATTATTATTATATTTTAATCAAAGTATTGTTTTGTTCTATTGTTCTCTGATGAAAAGCTGAATGCAATAATAGCAATCATACCAGAAGAGCTGGCAGCAGTAATAAACACGTTATGTTTTATTTGATATAGTAATCATACTGCACCCCCTGGTGTTAGAAAACTGCATTTTAATTAGTTGAATACTTTACAAGAAATATAATTAAGACAGACTTTGAAACAAAATGTGCAGTTTAAATACATTATATTATATTTATTATATATTACCTATATATATAATCATCATGGGGAAATGAAGTAGCCCGATAAAGTGATGATTAAACAAGCTGTGCTTGCATGTCTGCTTATCTCTCTGCTTAATTTGTCAATTTGAAATTATTTAAAAAAAATATTCTCTTGAATATTCTGATTGAATAATTGACTTATGCATTAATATATTTATTTGAGATAGCAATATGTTTGGTTTGCATACAGTTGTTAACTGCTGCCACTGTTAGGCAATGCAGAAGCTTTAATAGAAAAAGACAAAACCAAACTATTGTTTAAACTGTATTTTCAAACAGTCTTTTCAATCTTTTCAAATGTATTTTTCATGTTCATATATCTATAGATAACTGTACTGATATTAATTTGTGCTTTCATTTGCACGGCTGCACACTCACTTCTCAAGAACACAAGAGCACAAGTGTGACATAGCAGCAAAGGCAAGTGAAAACTGAACTGCTCCAACAGTAAACTGCAACACAACAAAGAAACAATTCAGAGGATAAGATTACAAAACTTGTGTCCTTGATGGAGGAGCAGCTTTCTTAAAAGCTCACTATAGATAAAATCATCTGTTCAACATGAATGAATAATGAATAAGTAATAATGATCTAAAACCTTCTAACAATCAACTATGGTCTTGTGTAAAAGGCGGTGCCATTTTTATCAACAGGAAATCCCTAAAATGACTTGTGTGTCTCTTTGCCCTAATGACACTGTGATGGTGTGAGTCCCACATTCTTCTTCCTCTGCTGCTAACTAAGAACAGGAACCGGGGCTGTGGTATATTCGTGGCCACAGATCGCACGCACGATGGAGGAGTTCTTTTCCTGCTGTTTTACTACTTCAAAAACACAACAGATGTCTTTTTCTTGTCTTTTTTTTGTTTTTTTGTTTTTTGTTTTACACATAACGAATTCCAAAAAGGTTTTGAATGATTTAGTCACAGGAGATGAAGACTGCAGTCATATCAGTAGCTAATACTTTTTTGTTTTGTTTTATTTAGTTTTGTTTAAAGGAAAAATTCAAACAAAGATGTAAATTCTGTCATCATCATTGTTCCAGTCCGTCTGTTTTTTTTTTCTCCTGTTAAACACTAGAGAAGATATTTTAAAGAATGTTGGTAACCAAACAGTTGGCGGTAGCCACTAACTTACATTGAATTTTTTTTCATGTAAGTCAATGGCTACCATCAACTGTCTGGTTACCAACATTTTTCAAAAGATGTTATTTTGGGTTCAACAGAAGAAAAAACGTTATACAGGTTTGAAACCGCTTTGGGGGAAAATGACAGAATTTTCATTTTTGGGTGAACAAATTATTTAACATGAAGCAGGTCGTCTCAGGGCAAATATCTTTCGCTTGTGGAATGAATGAGAAACTTTTTAGTTAAGGCACCCGTAACTGAAAACATATTGGTGTTTATGGGTTTTTTGTGGGTGTGGTCAATATAATGAGTAACAACTACTTAAAAATTTCATATGCACTTCTAGACACTAAAATTATGTAAATAAAATAAAATACAACCTGCCAGGGTGTGTATGTGTGTGTGTCGAAAAGAATCACCCCCCTATAAAATAATCACATTTTGTTTAAAATGATCACAATCTGAAATGAAGACCGACACAGGTTTTGTTTGGCCCAGCTGTATTTACTCAGTGCAGCTTATAACAACCAAGTGAAAGATAGAACACCATGTCAGAAAAAAAAAAACAAAACAAAAAACAGAACCACCAGGAAAAAAAGTTGACGCAATATTTATAGACACACATTTTTATTCTTTTTTAAAAATTGTAAACAATATTTTCAAATTATTACCAAAAGTAAAATTACATATTTTGTTTACACAGCCTTACATGATTTTAAAAAATACACTATTTAAGACAACAAGAAATCATGATTTTTTTTTTAGCTATAACACTTTTTACATGAATTATTATTTTGTTATGACCTGTAACATCTTAGGTGAGTAGCGATTTATTAAAATAATAAAAACTATAACCAATTAAAAAAAAAAAAGCTGAAAAAATGGCTTTGGGCACCAAATGCACCTGCAATTATAGAATCTCCTCTTTACATCTGTAATCTATGAACCTCGCCCCGCCTTCCTCTTAGATAATGCAGCGGCCGCTTTACCGTAACTAAAATAGAGGAGCGCACGAAAAACATTGTGTATTAAGTGGGAGTCAATGTGCAATAAAAATCTAAATAATACGCTCGACGGAAGAAGTGCATAACTGGATATAACAGGCAACAACTGAGTGGCTATAATCTACTAATGAGTACCAATGAATTGGGTCATTTATGCGCGCATCTTGCTTAAAAAACGGCGGATAATAAAACCCCCAAACAGCTCGATTAAATTACTTACACTGAACGTAAAAGCGGCGTTTTACTCAGAATTGTTTCCATCTGATTGTTTCTGTGTTATGTGCGCAAGACGTTTTCATATTTGGGGCAAAATGGCGTAGTGTTCGTTTGGTGACGATCCTCCAATGTGCTCGTGGGCTATTTGGAATCCCAATGCGCATTCGCGAAGTGGAGTACGGTACAGCATACCGAGGGGTGTAAACATCCACGACGTGTTTCGAGAAAAAGGGGTAACTGTTCATTTCGAGGCAGTTGTTCTGGAGGACTTCTGTAAATTTAACACTATTTTGGGAGGTGGGAAGAGGAAGAATGAAAGAGGTCTTCCAACAGAGCGGTCGCAATCATGAACGGTGCCCTGTACATTTCGTTTTTCCAAGGTCAGCTGGAGTCCGCGCTGGAGCAGGTAGTGCAGCTCTCCGTTCAGGAAATCACCAACACTGTTGGGACCACTTTGAATTCAATGCTATTGGAAACGGCCACCAAAGAGCAAGAAAACCAGCGTTTGAGGGCTACCCTTCAGTCTCGGGGAGGGAACGGGAAAAGCAATGCGTCTAAAGCAAAAACAGACTCGAACGATGAAACAAAGCAACACACCCCCGGTCTGAGCCCTGGATGTGGCGTTCAATCCGAGACGCTCAGGCGTGAACAGAAAGCGCGAGCAGTTGGTAAGGGTATCTGTGTGCAAACGGTGTTTTTATTGAATGGAAATGAACCAAACATGTTGGGGAAGCATGTTCAATAATCTTTATTAATAAACGCTCGTGGTTACACTGCTAATCTGACTCGTTGGCTTGGTGCGCAATGGCGAGGTTTATAAAAACAGGGGTAACGTTAAACACCATTTTGAACGGAAGGAAGTCATAATAAACCTAGTCTGTCTGCTTATGCACCCACGTCTTTCAATTCCCTAATTGTTGGTAAAAGCATTTGTATTTCAGAAACGTGGCACGAATGACCCTGTAGTTAAACCCAAACCATGCCCTGATAGAAAATCAGGCTTTAGATGTAACTGTGTTTTTAAACATGCTCTGTGGTTTCTATGTGGTCTTAGTTGGCTATTAGCTGGTTGACTAACTCATAAAACCAGATTGACCAACTGTTTTCTTCATAGACCACCAGTTAGCACCAAGATTTGACCTTCTTGTTAGACTAATTAGAGAGCATCTGCCATGCAAAACAAAGCTTAGTTACTAGAATATGCTAAATTTTAGTCTTGTTTGGGTTCTAAGTCTGAGATATTTTCTTCAGTTCGTACAATAATTAAGATTAACTGGTCCAGAGAACACCGTTGTTGCCTTTTTTTTTTTTTTTTACCAATCATTTACTCTTGGAGGAAGGGTGCAAGTCTGCATGATTCATTGTGGGAGACTGTGGAGAAACAACTCATTGTTTTAGACTGAGTGTTTTGTCTTGGTTGAGTGGAATTGTATGATTTGTGGACGTTTTTGATGTCTGGTCTTTGAAATGAATCTTAGGAGTCTTCAGGCCTGTGTGGACATGTATTTATAGACCTTTTAATGTTTGGACTGGAGTTTGGGTGGCTTGTTATGACTGCTGCCAATGGCTGGTTTGGGTGATGAGATGACGCTTCTGTCGTTGAGCTGCTCCTTAGCGCTGCTTTTCATACTGCGGTGACGGTAGCCATGGGGAGGGTGCCTTCACATTATATTTTGACCAATGGAGGTGGTTAGAGGAAGACACACCCACCAGATCCTGCGGAGGGTATCCATGGTAGGGGTTTGATGGGGGAGTATCAGAAACTGCAGCTAAATCAGCCCAATGATATGCCATAGCTCGGCATGTCAACATGCAAACAGAGGTTTTTTTTTATTTTTATGCACCATTTAATTAGATATAGATGCAACACTAGAATGAAATGAATCCGGATCAGATATTCCCATTCAACACATCCTCACAGTTACATATGTGTCAACATTGCATTTAAATATTCTAATTCTTAAAGTCAGCATCAGGGCTCAACATTAAGGATGACCCATTAGGTCCATTGTGAGAGTGTTTCAGCAGGCAATGAAGATTTTTGATAGTTAGATACAAGCTATCACTTTCCCTCAAAAATAATTTATGGAGTTGCAGTTACATTATAGTTTTCACTGGTCTAATGCAAATTAAGTAAAGCAACAAAAATATATTTGTGGGGGAAAAAAATTAAAGAAAGCTAACATTAAATGAAAATATTTCAAATATGAAAATACATTGAAAAAAAAAGCAGTTGAGTTGAATGTGAATTGTAAATAATTTTTGTTGCATATTTTTGTGGTTAGTGGAGTGAAAATGTTGGGCCGCCATAAAAAAAATAAATAAAAAAAAACTTATTGTTGAGCACTGAGAATGAAATCAAAATAGATTTTTTTAAATGCATTTTTAATGCTTGCGAAGGATTCATTAGCCCACATTATTCCAAAGAAATAAAAGCCTCTGAAATGACTTTCCTCTGTGGTCAGTGTCACAGAGTCCTCTTCCTTCCAGCCTCTCCCATCATTTAGAGACCACTTTACATGATCCATTAGATTGTGAAAGGAGGATAAAGTCATGTCCTATATTTCTTTTTCTTGACTATCATGTTTCACTCAGCAGTGCATCACATTACAGAAGTGTTGCACGTTTTCATCATGCATTTAATAGTTTAATGACAAAGGATCGATATGCTATATTGACTTTAACCTAATATGTTTGCTGTGGCTGAATTTGTGAAATTCTTAACATTAATTTCCTTTTCCAAAATCTATGTTTTTTATTTATTTATTTTTTCCAGTTAGTTTTCCTTCTATGTTGCATCTGCCCTGTCCTGCAGTAATATTTTAGACTTTTTTTTTTTAGATTGCAAAAGGAACTCAAAACATGTTTGTTGTCAATAATAATAATATAACTTGAAAAACTTGACCACTATCTTTTTCAATAGGATGTTAATATTGTTCATATTGTTCAAGTATGCTGCTTAGACGCAGTAAGGCATTTAGGGTCTGATCAAAATGGGCTCCTTACAGTCATGGAGGAATGGAGAGGACTGCATGCAGTGAATTTTAAAGGCTGTATTTCTGCAGGGAGGTGCTTTTGGTATGAGTTCCATGCAAAGCGTCCAAATCAAAATTCAGACCTGCAGCACTTCCTTCTGATTTGAATACAAGCCACTGACACCCCGTTACTGTGAGAAGTGCTGAGGTAATTACCAACGGTTCCTCTGCTTTCCTAAAATACAGCTTTTTGGAGATGCCTAAACCTATTAGAACCTCTAAATGAAAGGATTAGAATCAAAGTCATACTTTGACAGTTTTGTGTCGTGTTGGGTTTAAATAATAAAAATAAAGATACATTTGTTCATTGGTATGTCTCGGTTTGTCAAAATGGTGTAAAACACTATTATATCTGTTCTTACGATTTCATTCAGGATGTTAATTTATGATTTTCAAGAAAAGCATTGTATTTATTATTTATTACTTTTGCAGGATTTTTATCAAAAATTGATTACGCTTCCTAATATGACACATTAAAATATGGTAGAATGCAAAAAAAAAAAAAGTATAACTGTCCTTCAGTTTCATTTCGGCATCAACAGAAACACATTCATAGTGTCATTTTCTTACATTGCCTTAAAATCTTGATCTAGCCCTTAAAATCTGAACTTTTGCTTGCTGAAAGTAGGAAGTGAAGCAAATTGGTGTGATTGTCTTAAATGTCAGCCAGCAGCCTTATTCTGCAGTGGATGGCACAGAGAGCTATTAGACAACCTGCTGTACAGGGCAATAACTACCTGTTTGTGTCACAAGAACATTACAGATGGATTTTTCCGAGTAAATATATAATTTGTCTCCATTTTCAGGTCAGTTAAAATCTGTTATGGAACACGTGCTGGAATTCGCCATTTGTGAGCTGACTAAAATCGTGGAAGACAGCTTTGACGACCTGCTCTCTGAGTTCACCAAGAAGGAGCGGGAAAACCAGATCTTGAAATGGCAGTTACTGGACAAGAACATGATGGAGGACAGTGATGGGGCTGATGTGGAAGCGGAGGGCCGCAAAAATGACTCCGTCTCTCCAAGCAGTTCCAGAGTAGAAAAGCAAGAGTCGAAAGGCCTGCAGGATCAGTCACTCAAAAAAGAGTGTGAAAAGGAAAAAACCGAAACCACAAATGGTACAAACTGTTTTATTGTCTGTTAATTAGAATGTATGTACATTACTGTCTGTAAGATGCTTTTGAAGAATCTCTTATGCTCAAATTTCAAATTTTTCAAATTATTAAATGTAAACAATTACAATGTTTTATTCCGGTGATGCAAAGCTGAATTCCCAGCATCATTACTGAATACAGTTTTTTTTTTTTGTGTGTGTGAATAACAATCCACCTTATATTTCCAATGTGAAAGTAAGCTGTTTTCTTTGAATGTGTGAGACTTCCGGTTCATTAGCCGCTGTAGGGAAACAAGAAGAAGAATAACAAAGTACAGGAAATGGTAAAACTGTTTGCACTACAAACCAGTGTGTTCACAATTAAGATAATACATCAAAATAATATGGTAAAACACACCAGTTTGTAATGTATCAAGCAGCAAAACAAGCTATTTTTTTACAGTTGGGAAAGTTCTCTCATGGGAAAAATAAGGTGGATGCATTTTTTTTATTTGAAGTAGATTTGTTTTTTTTGTAACACAATAAATCTTTAGTGTCAAATTTAATCAATTTAATTAATCTGTTGAATAAAAGTATTAATTTCTTTAAAAAAAAAAAACTTGGTAGTGTAAAGTCTGATAGAATCACTTCTTTTTTTTTTGTAGAAAGAATTTACTCCCAAATGAATTGTGCTGCCGATAGCATTGTTTATTTGCATGTGCTGTCTGTATTGGTTTAGCAATAATTTGACTAAAAGAATTATTGAAACCAGGTAAATCCAATTTCCAACTTTCAGACTGGTTCTGAGTGCTCAGTTTCGGAGGATTCCCCAGACTATTGTGATTTGGCTCATTTGACTAACTGTCCATCATTGCTCTACCTGGCACCTGAAACATTTCTGAATTAAGTTTACAATGCTTTTTATTGGGTGTCAGGCTGGATATGCAGCTGTTCTCGTGATTTGGCTCCTACTAATGTAGAAAAATATTTATTTTAAATAAAATTCTGTTTAATGCCCACTTTTACATGGGCAGAAATCAATTGTAGCGGGCTTCTGAGAATAAGATCTAATCTAGATGCATGTTTGTGCTGGAAAATGACATTGAGTTGATTTAAATATGGCTGGTGTGGCGCTAATGTTAAATAGCTTATGTAAAATGGCGAGTGTTCAGTATTATATGCCCAATGTTCAAAGACCGTATTACACCAAAATGAAATATCCCCTTTTATTAACACATCATGTTGGCATGCCTCATTTTATTGTTCAGCAGCGGTCAGACCAGTACTTTGTTTTACATCTGTTCTTTGGGTTTCATTCAGAATTCTATTTTTAAGCTGTTACGTAAAAACAAAGCAGACCAGGCCGGTGATTCAGCTCACAATAAACCTCTTGTTTTCATGAAAGATATTGCCTACCTTGCAGGTAATTAATTATTGATTAACAGTGCTAAAGTATGGTCTTGTTTTTCAGTTATTAGTTATTATTCAATGTTATTGAATTCTAAGTAGTTATTACTTTCAAAAGCAAATTCTACATTATTTACAAGTGAATTGCAATCAGCAAACAAAGGTCATTTGGCTTTCTAATTCAGTTAAGTGTATAGCCCTATAAATGAATTAATTAAACCTGAAAAATAAGCCATTGTTTTTTAAATTTCCATCTCCTACAATGTTTTTCCCCTCCAACAGAACCAGGTAAGCAGACGGTCATCGAGGTGGCTCAGAACTGGGTGCCCATCCTGGACAAAGTCTTTGGGCAGAAGTGGTGCAGTGACCTCTGGCAGATCAAAGAGGTCACCAGCAGTAAAGGGGAGTGCACCGGGCTGAGCTCGGGCTCGGTGACCGACATGGACAGCTTAATTCGAGAGACGCTCATGCCGTCTTGCCTGGCCACTCAGAGGAAGCTGGAGCTTGAGGTGGGGCAGCCACCATGGTTGCCTCTAGACGATATGGAGGTTGTTTCTCTAACCTCTGAGACTGAAGGTGTTCCTGTCATCAGCTCATCAGGTAGGCTGATCTTGATCTTGTGCATCAGTGCTGGGTTGCGTCTGATTACATTTAATCTGGTTTATGTAATAAAATTAAGTATTTGTACTTCTAAATATTACATTCTAAAGTGATTCTGAAGTTATTTTTTTACTGATTACATGATTACATATTAACACAATGGGAGTAAATTATGCTTCTCCGTTTTTCTCTAAGTTTTCCTTTCGGAAAATTCTACTGTGTGTCATACCATTTAGCTTTGACTATATTCAGAAATGTCATGCAAATAAATTTGCAAACCATTAATAATTTAGCAACACATGATTCACATGTTTACAGTTCACTATCGGTTAATGGTTACATTGACATGCAGGTTGACAAATCAAAAGTTTCTATTTTTAGTGTTCAATTGTTTAAATGATTTTTATTTAACATTTTTATTATTTGATTAATTATTCGATTTGCATTAACTTACAAAACCACTGCAGTTCTTACATTAAGGCCAGTTTGGGAAACCCTGGTGTAATGTAATGTAATGTTTAATGTATTTTATGTTGTTAATAGTGGTCGACCGATATGTGTTTTTTGACTGCCGATATCTTGGAAAGCAGGGGGGCCGATAGATGATATTAAGCCAAAATAACTTTTTAAGTGATTAAAGAAATTTGAAATCATTTGACAATGGATTAAAAATATACTTCTACTATAAATGTGCATTGGACTATATCAACTGTGGCGATATATCGGTCGACCACTAGTTGTTAATATAAAAATTCTTTTTTTAATATCAATATATGTTTAGTGGCAAGTTTAAAACAATTTAGATAAAAATATTCTTAAGAGTAGTCAGAATACATTATCCTTAACAGTTTTTATCATCCAATCTGTAATTGGTTACAGACAAGTAATCTACCCAGCATCTTTGTGTCTACAGGTGACTCCCAAATCAGATCCCCGTCAATGTTGCAAAGACTCCTGACGCTTCCTTCCCAGCTGCTCGAGGATGACGAGGAGTCCATGGATGCCGTTCCCACTCTGGAAGTGTCCAAAGACCCACTTGATCCGCAAGACGGTAAGGGCTCAAAGAGTGACCAGATGAATAAGAAAGAGGATGAAGACGAGGGGGACGACGAAGAGGATAATGAGACGATGGACAGGACTGAGTCCTTGAAACACAAAGGTAGGAGGAAATCCCAAGCTTGCAAAGATTGCGGCAGGAAGTTCAGCCGAGCGCATCTTCTCAGAGCCCACCGACAGATGCACGAGGAGACGCCCAACCGATGCCCACAATGTGGAAAGAGTTTCTCCCAGTCTTCAAGGCTCCAGGCTCACTTACGGACGCACACAGACAAAACAATATAAAAGCGCAAAGATTGAAAAAAAATTCAGGAGAATATGAGGGGAGGTTTTCCAGTGATTTTATTGTTTCTTGAAGTGAGTGGAACTTTTTTGTTACAAGTACTGGTGAAGGAAATACAAGAAAGGTGTCGCTTTTTTTTGCTAGTTTGAAGGTACACTGAGGTAAACGGATAAGTCATCTGACACAAATTAAGATGTTTTTACCTCCATTTTGTTTCCTTAATTTTAAGGATTACTGGAAGAAACGAATAGCAGTAACAACAAGCTGTGTACGCAGTGTAAATATCAATGTAGGGCTGTATAGACCATCACAATGAGGATCGAAGAATTTCCTTTTTCCATTGGGAGTTCTTTCATAATACAGGTTTTAGTAGATCCTAATACTTGGTAAATATTTTCAATATTGTGGAAAAGGAGGTCCCTAGTTGATAGGTCCCTTGCAGCATGCTGGTCTTGTTTCTTTTTGCAAACCTTTCGAATGTGATCAAACGAACCAGAGATAGTGTAAAGCGTCTCCTGTGATCAAATCAACCATTTTTTAAATATGTCCTTACTGACTTAGTACTCAACATTAAATACCTCTTATGTTAAGATGTCATACTGGATTTTTGTAGAATTAAAGTCTTGACGTACATGTCCGATTTGAGATGTTTTCTTCAGCATTTCACCATGGATCGAGGATGGCTTCCAGTTTTTGACTTGAACCTGCACAAATGTCATCAATTGCATGACGTGCACACAAAGGAGATCTTCAAGAAGAATCTGAAGATGATGCCATGACAAGAAAAGTGACAAGAAACTTGAAGCTCCTAACTCTTCATATTCTCGTTTCAGTGACTTGAAAAGAGGATCTGACTTCCTTAGTATCCTCAACTAGAGTAGCGTCTTCCTCTACTGTTTGCGTGAAGTTTTCGCATACAACTTGAACCTGGATAAATGCTCAGTTGTGAGATTTGCTTTTTCTAGCAATGGTGGCATGCATCTGAATGTGGATTATCTACCATTTCCAGAAAGGAAGACTGATCCTGCTCTTACAATTTACTCCCTGTTCGCGCATTCCCACTCTCGACCCTGAAGTTTTACAATATCTCTGTCAGTAATGAGCATGATGGGGGGGGAGTACAAGGTCTTTACTGTTACTTATTGGATCAATACCTCATCGATGGGACCATATATTTCAGGACTTCTGCAATATCAGGAGTTTAGGTCCTGCAAAAAAAACAAACAAACAAAAAATAAAGTTTACAAATGGAACGAGACCGGCCAGTTGGCCTGCTTATTATTTGATTGTGCATTTAAAAATGTGGCTTATTTTATTATACGCTACCTAATATCCCCCTGCAGGAAGGTACCAAGAACTTGCAACCCAAAGATTACAATGAAGGGAAATCTTTTTATGACCGTACATTCTCTTATTGAATTTTATTGCTTTTTTTTTAAACAAGGTGGGCCATTACGGTTTACATTATGAACCTTAAGCTTATTTTCAGATGTATTGAAGACCCTTAACTTCATTAGTAGAGTATAATGAAGTACTTTATCGGTTTAGTGCTCAATAAGCTGATCTTATAGTCGGCGGTGAGGATTGAGAGGTTAATTTGTTGTTTAGCACCCTGCCTTTAAGAACTTACCAGATCTCCTTCCTCCTTGTGCTTAGTGCGTTCACCAGAACAGTCAACTCTAGATATTGTACTAGTCCTCTTTAATTATGTCACGGCTGGTCAGATCTGACTTCTGTGTAGTTACTAATTTTAGAATAACTCTGTATGTTTCATCGATTCAGACTGCTGCGAGGAATCCCGGAAAAGGGTAGTCCACCCAAAAATGAAATTTCTCTCATTATTTGCTCACTCTCAAGTTGTTCCAAACCTGTTGAACTGAGAAGATATTTTGATATGTTGGTTACCAGACAGTTGCTCGGAGGGTGAATAAATGACACAATTTTCATTTTTGGGTGAACGGACTCTTCAAGCTAATTACAGCTCAGAAATCCAAAAGACTGAACAGGAACTGGTGATATTAGAAAGAGTGACACTATCATGGTATATTTCCATTCGTTCTGGATTACAGTAAGCATTTTAAATAAATATTGAAGGACTTGAATTTTGCATTTAACTTGATGCAATGAAACGGCCCCATGTACAACAATCTTTGACTATGAATTAAATAATCTTAGCATGTAAAATCGCTTTGGGCTGCAGATATTTATTCAGTTAGTACTGGCGATTGTGTGATGCAGTTTTTGTAAAAGCGACATTGAAACTTGTGCGGTATGTTTGTTTGCGTGTGCGCGTCTGCAGTCACTGACTTTCCTTGAAGTGCGTCATGATGATAACTCAATTGGCTGACATTAATACACTGCACCTGTAATTTTATCATTTTATTGTAACTTTTTTTTTTTTTATGAAGCAAAATGAACGGCATCTTTCTGCCAAACAGTCTTGACACATGAACTTTGTGATGCAGTCCAACATTCGCCCGGGGAACTGCATTATTCTAATGAACTACTTGAAGTTTGCCGTTTTGTTTCATGTTATGCATGATGACTCCTTTTAGCAGTTTTGTTACTTTTTAAGAATCTGCATTGTCATGTATCGAAAAGTACACTTGTTGTAACAGACCAATTAGATCAACTCTTTCCATGGATCATGTTTAGTTTTCTGTTTTATGGTGGCATAGTAGCTCTGAATTGTTTTTAGAGTTCAGCATTTGACCAATATATGCCAAGTATTATTTTTGTACCATTTCCCTTTACTCTTATTTTTTACTCCAGTATATATTTTGCACTGTTTTTCTGCTACTCCACACATCCATACCTCAGTTTTGTTGGTGTTCTGAAAGCATTGCTTAGTTCATTACCTCAGAACTCATTCACATAGCTTTAGCATATTTATGGCAAAAGTAGACAAATACAAGAGCTTTGTAAAATTTGGGTTTACATTCAGTCATATTTTTGTTGTTGTTGAAATCATCTTTAAAGTGGGAAAAAAAGTGATTAATGAATGGAAACTTTCTATTTAATATTGTTAATTTACAGAAAAAGCACATTGTGAATTATGAACCACATAAAAATCAATACTAAATCTTAATTTCCTTTTAAAAGTTGCATAAAATTGGGTCAACTTTTCAAAGTTGTTATTATAGGGAAGTTGTGTATGTTTGTTTTTTGATCTTTTAGGAGTGCCTGTTGATGTAACCAGCATTTAATTTCTACTTCTTTTCCAAAAAAATCTCCCACTGAAATGTCTTTTATTGTGACTGGAAGACGTTGTACAATTGAATTATGGCAATACATTAAAAGGTGGAATATTGCATCGTCACATTGTCATTTTTAGTCTTGAATTGTATCATCCATAAAATCTGCTTCCTTCATTTCTAGCAGTGCAACAGTAGAGTTGGTTGTTTACCTCTCAGATGAGTTTCTGAACTCAGTGGACTCTGGGATCGCTAGAAATTAATATTTTTCTTAAACCCGGATACACAGATGTGCAAAAGGCAAACAATTAAATGGCCCTAAGGTTTTTTGGCTTTCTAATAATTTCTACAGTAAAGTCCTCCGGCTAGATTCCTGTTTGATGCTATTGTTGATGTTGTAAGCAGTAACAGCTGTGTGATGCTTGACGTTGTGGAAATTACCTTCACAGCAAGTGAAATATCATACAAGAGGAATGTACAGCGTATGTGCTCCTATTTTGTTTTAAATTAGTTTACTCAAAAATGAACATTTTCTCAAACCTTCTGCCATCCAAGATGTAGATTAGTTTGTTTTTTCATGGTAACAGATGTGGAGAAATTTTGTGCTGCATCACTTTCTCACCAATGGATCCTTTACAGTAAATGGGTGCCGTCAGAATGAGTCCAAACATCTGATTAAAAACATCAGAGTAAACCACACCAGTCCATTAGTCTTGTGTAACAAAAAAATTTTTTTTCGGTAAATAACAAATCCATCAAGTTGTTTTAACTTTTGTTAAACTGTTGTTTTTGGCCAGAATACATGTCCATAATCCATAATAATGCTTTGTCCAGTAATAATGTCCATCACCTGTTGGCCTCTCACATCAAAATCCATTGATATATTGACAGAACTGTTTTTGCTTGTAAATTGAGCTTGATCTGCATATTTTTCTCCTGATTCAGACAAGACTACTTTATGGATAGAGGACTTGTATTTTAGTGGGAAGTAGCTGTTTGAAGTTAAAAAATGTCTTGATGGATTTGTTTCTTACAAACATGTAGCTTCTCTCTTCACAAGACACTGGAGTGTCATGGATTATGATGGTTTTTATCAGCTGTTTGGACTCTTATTGTGACGGCACCCATTCACTTCAGAAGATCCTCTGGGTGAGCAAGTGATGTAATAAATTTCTGCAAATCTGTTCTGATGAAGAAACAAACCAAACTACATCTGGGGTGACCTGAGATTGAGTACATTTTCTAATTTTACATTTTTGGATAAGCTATTCCTTTAAGAATTGTAACAATTACATTAGAATATGCTCCTTGGTCAAAAGCCAATTTAAATCCTCTGTTTCAATGTTGTAAACAATAAAACATGGAAATTATCAAATGGCGAACAATTATATGTGCCCTGTAAAGTAAGCTACTGAAATCTCTTCCTATTTAATGATGATTTATTATATCTCTGCTCTCAGGTCTTAATGCCTCTTAAACATTGGTCTCCTTGTGGCCCTGTTGGCAGATTACCCAAAGCGGTGGCATCTGTGAGACACGTCCAAAAGTGTAATGGAGACAAGCATGTTAGGGAAGAGGATTAACCATTTCTAGGAGTTATTAATACTCTTCATATAATATATAATACAATTGTTTCATTAAACATATAATTCATTTTAAAATTCATCATATATCATTAAGACTGATGGCTATGCAATTTTTGTATATCCTGTGTATAAGTGCACCAGGGCCAAAAGAGTGCAATTGCTTACTTTTATGAATTTCCCATTTTTAAATGAGAAAGCTTTCATTGAAAGAAAAAGACACTGGTTATTGTATAGAAATCATTCTGTGGAATGAGTGATTCTGATTCTTATAAAATATACTACTATATCCAGACATTGTAACCCCAGACTATCTGCTATGCATTAAAATTTACATAAATCATATTTTCCATTTATTATTATCTTTAAACTTCATTACTACTTTATAGAACTCCACTTTT
This sequence comes from Carassius auratus, assembly GCF_003368295.1. Taxonomy (NCBI): domain Eukaryota; kingdom Metazoa; phylum Chordata; class Actinopteri; order Cypriniformes; family Cyprinidae; genus Carassius; species Carassius auratus. The sequence goes on from NC_039286.1 coordinate 15,122,566, forward strand.
AGAAACAATATGATTTGGTTCCATTAAGCAAATTAAAATGATATAAAAACATAAGAAAGTTAAAAAATTTATAATGATAATTCAGTTTGATTTATTGTCATAACACACAATATTATGCATCTCTTTACATATGTCAATTAATCCTTATTAAGCTTTTTTTTCTTTTTTGATTCCGTTTCACTTTTATCAGTGTTTATATTTCACACTTGTAGGCTACTACTATGCATAAAACGAACTGACACCCATTTTATTTTATTTTTTACAACCCCTTTGTCCTGTGCAATGGAATGCAGGTCTAATAATTTACATATCATCGATTTATGACAATCATGCACTGTCCATCCAGTCCATAACAACTGTGCGGTGTCCAAGCATGTCTTCTCTAGTCCTCAGCTTCTGTTAGGAGTAACTGATGATGATGCATGATGATGGCATTTAATAAGCCAGAGAAGCAAACACACATCTGGTTGCACAAAACACATTTTCTTCCGTGCAGATGTTTATTTAATTTCCCTCAGCCGCGCGTCCAAGAATAACACGCACGAAAACGCGCATTTGTAGGAAGTAAACAAAGTAGCTGCTCAGTAAACGGTACCGCTGCGCGCGCATTTGCACTTTTACGACGGAAGTGCAACGGCTGAAACCCGGAGGAAAGCGACAACGGGAGTGAAAACTAAGCGGAATTGGTCAATGAGAGGGAGGAGAGAGCGAGAGTGAAGGAGTGTGTGCGACAGGGAGGCTGATGGACGCTGGGGCCGAGGTGGACGTGGCGGGTCCGGCAGGGGTTTGATGTGGGTTCCGCTTACGGCGTGCTGACGGCCGAAAAAATTAAATAAAGCAATGAACAGGTAAAAAAATAAAATAAATAAGAAAGAAAAAAATCGCCGAGACATCCTCCCGAGCGGATTTATTCGTGTTCTCAATATTTCATCTTTTTTTCCTCCTCCGGTCTCTCCTGAGAGGTGGTGATGAGAGCGCGCATGAACCGCGCAAGTCATGCAACTCACCACGTTACGCTTCTATCGCGGCGAGCGTTTTCCATTGTTATGCAAAGGCGAAGGAGTAGATGTCCGCGTTCAAAAGTTGCAGCTGGCTCAACTTTCCTTCAGCGGATCGTTCAGTTGGCTGATGCAGCGACGTTCAGCTACAAACAAGATGGCCACTGGCTCTCACACGCTGAAGCTGTGGCATTTTCACCCTCCTGCCTTTGTATGTTCTTCATCCCCACCGCTGGAAACACCGAAACGCGCTCTGCATGCCGATATACCCGCCGATCGCAACCCGTTCCGTGTCTGTATCGCACGTTCTCCGTTCCCATGCGTCGTGTATTAAAAGCTTCTCTCATAAGAAAAAAAATGCTAAAGATTTATTGTGTGTAAAAACGCCGCCAGATTCAAGAAAGGCAGCAGAAAAGTGCATGATGCGTGGCGAACTAGCGAAGCTATCTTGACTAGTTGCTTTAGTCGTTCTCAGTAAAATCGACAAGCTATTGCGCGTTTTACACCGCACATTTACGTCAGGTTTCTTTATCTTTTTATTTTTGTTGTCTTAATGTTTTTCGCCGGCCTAAAATGTGCACTTTCAGGCAGTCGGCACGCTATTACACAAATGCCACGACGTTGTAATTACGCACATAAGCTCTAATCCCTCTCTTTTGTTTAATTCCCTTTCACATTTGCTTGGTAGTTTTATTTTGTCTGACTCTTTAATAATAAATTATGATGTGAACATCTGGTTGTAAAGCTTCTCCAATGTGTCAGATTGACTTTGACATCTTGGTGTGTAGATGCTTATGTCAGGTTATTGTTCTCATTCACACACACACACACACACACACACACACACACATACACACATATGTATATACATATTTAAGCATTTAGTAGTGTTCTGTACCAAGTGTTAGTGTAATTTCGTGTTTTGCAATAACAGCTTTGTCACATGCATTCTAGCAACAGCCATTTTGAAATTACTTTTGAATTGCATTTAAAATATCAAATTATGTGGATCTGTGTTTAATTGAGCAATACTTGAAATGTTTGACTTTTTCCTGTAAAGTAGATATAGGTTTGACAGCTTTAGTCCTGCACAAGGTGCATTCAAGTCGTTTCGGGATAATTGCATTTGTGAAATCAGTGCACGTCTACCATAAATGTGTGACCAAACACTATTTCCCATCATATGATAGAGTCAATAGATAAAAGCATCCAGTGTTTGTTTGGAAATGAAAAGGAGAGAGAAATATAAATGGTCTAATTCAGCTCAACCTTTCTTCATAAAGCACTTTAACAATGACTGGTCATACAAATTGCTGTACAGAGCAAAAATAAATAAATAAAATATCTAAAGATAAAACTTTACTTTATGATATTTATGTAAAGGGACATTCATTTGGTGTTTAAATGCTGTGTACTGAATTGCTTTTGTCTTTTATGCAAATCCAGGAGCCAGGAGAATCACCGTTGTTCCTAACCCAAGCCAGAGGTTGCAGCAGTGATAATTCCCTCTCAGGAACCCCGCTTTTATCTCTGTGAACATAAGATATATTACTCATAACAGAGGTTTCGGTCAGGTGGTGGAGTAGTTTCCACCAGGATGGCAGAGTTGGAGACAGAATGCATCACTTTAGGACTAAATAATTTGGTGTCAGAGTGTGGCACGCCGCCACTTGACCCTCTACAAGCAGAGTGCACCACGCCAACCCTGACCATGCTGTCGTCAGAATGTAGCACGCCAACGCTCAGCTCACTGGCATCCGAGATTGTGGAGCCTATGGCTATGCTGCCGTGCATCAAAAGCGAGCCTGACCTCGACCCCATCTGCACGGTTGACCTGTCCGTGATCCAGCCCCTGAGCACGGCCGATCTGGCCTCCGAACAGATCAAGATGGAAATCAGCGGCCTCGACTACATCAAATCAGAACACCACAGCGACCTCCATTCCTTCCACTGCACGGAGCTGGACTCCTACAAGTCACACTACGAACCCAGTCTGGTGTTCGACTACATCACTCACGTCTCGGACAGCTTGGAGTACATCAAGTTGGAGCAACACTCGGACCTCCACAGCTACTACGCCAGCGAGCTCGGCGCCATCAAGACCGAGTATGATCCCATCCTCATGTCCAGCCACCTCAAGACCGAGATGAACGGCTTGGAGTCCATTCACATGGCGGAGCTGCGCACCGAACTCAACAAGCTCCGGCCCGATACGGTAATCGACAGCATGGGGAAAATGGACTCAGATTTCCAATCTGGAAACCTTTATGAACTGACGTCTGTCCAGGCGAACAAAACGACTGCCACGCACAACCAAACCAGCACAAAAGGCCAAGCGCTGACTCCACGCAAACCTCGCAACCTCACAGGTGAGAAGCCGTTTTCTTGCACCCAATGCGGGAAGAACTTCAGCACCCTGGGTAACCTGAAGACTCACCAACGCATCCATACCGGCGAGAGGCCTTACACCTGCTCCCAGTGCGGGAAGAGCTTCGGACAGGCTGGGAACTTGAAAAGACACCAGCTCATCCACACGGGGCAAAAACCTTACACTTGCGCGCACTGCCCGAAGGGTTTCACCAAAGCGGATGACCTCCGCTCGCACCAGCGACTGCACACGGGCGAGAAGCCGTTCAGTTGCGCCGAGTGCGGTAAGAGCTTCGGCCAAACGAAGGAACTCAAAGCCCACCAGTTGAGCCACACGGGAGAGCGGCCCTTCTGCTGTTCGCTGTGCGGCAAGAGCTTCACTAAAGAGATGAGTTACCGCAATCACCAGCAAATCCACACAGGCGAGAAGCCCTACAGCTGTTCCCAGTGTGGCAAAACTTTCAGCAATTCAGGGGTCCTCAGAACACACGAGAAGATTCACTCCGGGGAAAAACCGTTCGGCTGCACCCTGTGCGGCAAAAGTTTCGGTCGCTTGGGACATCTTAAAGCACACCAGCAAACTCACACGGGCGAACGGCCGTACATTTGCCAGCATTGCGGGAAGAATTTTAGCCAATCAGGTCATCTCAAAGCACACGAGCAGATTCACAAAAGAGAACAGCCCGATCTTAGCAGTGCCAGCAGTGGTAGCAACGATAGTAGCTGAAAGAAACCTCATCATGTCTCAAAAGTATTACTCCTTTTTTGTTAAGTTTATATATATATATATATATATATATTATTAAAATATATATGTTTCATTATGTTTTCATACTTTACGTCTCTTCTTCTTTTGGGTACAGCTGTGACTGATTTTCTCTTATGAAAGTGTCTACGTTCGGGATCGGTGAGCTTACAGAGAGTCTTTGTATCTTGTCTGATCTGTGTTGTAGTGAGTGCCACTCTAGTTTCTTTCCTCCAGGAAAATACTTGTTTGTATACGTTTATTGATAATATGTAATTCTTTAACCCTGTACTGGAATGAATTATTAAAGAAAATAATGTAAAAACAACAACATCAAAAATATATATAAATATATCTGCTGTTATTTTTATTTATTTATTTACTTTGCTCTTATTCAAAATACAAACATGCATTTGCTTCATCTGGGAACCATTTGTAATCGAGTTCCTGTATTCCTATTGTGCATTTAGAGAAGTTTCTCACCCATCTCTTTATTAACAGCAGTGTCTGATAAATGCTAATGCAAAATGGTTTGTAGCATAAGACAACAGAAGGAATGTTTACTATAAAGTTAAAGGTATAGTACACCCAAAAATGAAAATACTTTTTATAATTTACTCACCTTTAAGTTCCAAACTTGAGATGAGTGTGTGTATGAGTTTTTTTGTTGTTGATGATGTTCTGTTGAGCACAAAAGAAGATATTTAGAAAAATGTTGGTAACCAAATAATTGACTGTAGCCATTGACATCCATAGTATTTTTCCCCATCAAATGGAAGTAAATAGGTACCATCAACAGTATGGTTACCAGTATTCTTCAAAATATCAATTGTGTTCAACAACTGAAAGAAACTAAAACAGGCTAGGAACAAGTTGAGGGTGGAGTAAATGACAGAATTATATCCTTAAAGGGATAGTTGCACCCCAAAAAATAGAAATCGCCACATAATTTACTCCCCCTCAAACCTTGCTGTAAATTATATTATTCTTTCAGACAAATATAATCAGAGATTTATTTTATTTTTTTAAAATGTCCTGGCTCTTCCAAGCGTTATAATGGTGCAGATTCTAAAGTGAAAAAAAAGATTATATATGTGTGTGTGTGCGTGCGCATCTATCTATATATTGTATTATTTTGAAAGAAGAAAATAATATATACCTAGGACGGCTTGAGGGTGAGTAAATCATGGGGTAATTTTCAGGCTAGTGAAGCTGCCTCCTTAGTCATATGAATAACATTGATTGTTTGAATGTGGCTATTTTGGGATTTATTGAGAATATCATCTGTGGCCAGTTGCATCAGTTAAACCACAAGTTGACAGCTTCTGCACCTGTAGGTTTTGGTCTACGTCCAGTCTAGTAAAAACTGGATTCAATGGCCAAGCACATTAGGTCTCAGTTGCCAAACGTTTTGTGATTTTTATACTTACATGTCATTCTTATGAGTCATAAAATGTTTAGAGCAATTTGTTGACTGGTAATCATCTCTGTGGAATTTCTTAAACAGAGGTGTTTGTTACAGAGAAACAGGCAATGCACATGTGTTTGCAATCAAACTGTGTTTAAAAGTAGTAAATCAGTGATGCAAAGTAAAGTTTAATAGCTGCAAAAAAAATGAAAATAATAATAAAGTTGTCAACTGTGGAGTTATTTGGAGTTAAGAAATTACTGAATTGGATGTCAGCATAAATAAAAGCAAACAATCTGCAACAGCATTCATACAAGAATTTAACCGTTAGAAATGCTATCTCTCTACCTATTCATATTAATTTTAATGCTTAATTCACGCCTTGATGTGTGATGATTTTAATTTAATTCTATGGGCCAGTCTGCACATGTTTCATCTCTGGCTCGGTTGATATTTGCAGATCCTTTGAGAATAACTGGACTTGTTTTGTTTGACTATAAATGGTTATTATGGATGTTTTTCACCTAAGTGGTGTCCCGACAGTCTCCTCTTTCACAAGGGAGCCAGTCTAAAAGACTAAAGGCTGAAGTAAACTTTGCATAAGCTGAAAAGATCTAGAGGTTGTTGTTTTACTTCCCAGATGTGTGTGGGTTAAAATGACAGACTGTGGCAACAAGGATGTTGACAACTTTAAGTCATAGTTATTTTTATTTATTTTTTACTTCAGACAGTTTTTAATGTCCATGCATGGCTTTTATAACTACTTGATCTGCATTAAGTAATGCTAAATTCTTTAAATATGTAAGGAACAGTGAGATGAGTAACTTTATGTTTAAGAATGTGGACTGATAGTTCAAAAGCACAAGGCTAAATTCCCACTGGACTCCCAGCTGTTCCAGGGTAGTTATCCATGTAGTTAGTGAATTATATGCATCTTTGAGGAGTTGTTGCATACAATCTAGAATGACTTCAAGCTGTGTTTGACCTAGCATGGTTTTCTGAGTCAGATCTGTATTCACTCGAACATATTTATGGTATTTTGCAAAGCAATGAATGCTATGTGGATATATATAGCATACAGAACTGAAGTATATGGTGTTTTTAATATAAAAGCTCCCGTTCCGATGTTTAATGCTGACCTAAAATTGATGTTTGAGGTGAAAACGGTTAATGTCATCGATATAATTTTCATATCCAGGGTTTTTAGGTCATCCACCAGAGGTCGCTGTCACCTCATAAGAGGTTTGTCATCAACACATCGCATAGTTGAAGACATTACAGCAACTGTAACTTCGTGTTTACATTGAAATGTAAGATTTTAAATAATGTACATGGTACACTGACTTATAATAAGACGAAGTTGGCGGATACGAGAAGAGCGGATTTACATCAGCTAAAAATACACGTGTAGAAATATTTTTTTGTTGTTCATTGAGCACTATTAAAGTCTCGTAGATAGGTTTGTTCCTAAACATCAAGAACAGAAGAAAAAAAAGCCAAACCTTATTTGACATTCGAGCGCCACCTGCTGTTTGTGCACTATCGGCAGTGGTGGACGAAGTACACAAATCAAGTACTTGAGTAAAAGTACAGATACGTATAATAAAATATTACTCCAGCAAAAGTACTCCTTTTTTCAATTTTACTCAAGTGAAAGTACAAAAGTACTGAAAGATAGATGTTTGCAATTTTATATAGGCTAATTTAATTTTATATTAGCACTTTTTTTTTTTTAAATAATCCTACTGCTCCAAAATAACCACTATATGGAGTCAAGATATATTTTTTGTTGTTGATATGGACTACGCTGATGAGAGTAATGTTCACTGTGAAGCTTACACTGTATTATACCTGAGAGAAAACAGAGATGACCATCTGATTTTCACCAGTAAGAACAGAGTATTTTAAAGTTTGTTGTTTTACAGAACATCACAGTTATATATGGCATGATAATAAGGCCTGAACATTTTAAGGAAAATATAATTCTATTTTCATAATGATTTTTTCCTTCTCAAACCTTGTCTTGGGTGTAAAAACACCCCTGGCCAAACGGGGTGCATCTCTTCCCCTCTTTGATAATTACTGTAGTAACCATGTTCTGAACATCACATCCTTTGTTTTCTCCCCAGACGTAATCTATATATATATATATGAAGTGCCGATCCGAATCAACCGAGTCGCGAACAGGCTCCGAAGTGCCGATCTGAATCAACCGAGTCGCGAACAGGCTCCGAAGTGCCGATCTGAATCAACAGAGTCGCGAACAGGCTCCGAAGTGCCGATCTGAATCAACCGAGTCGCGAACAGGCTCCGAAGTGCCGATCTGAATCAACCGAGTCGCGAACAGGCTCCGAAGTGCCGATCTGAATCAACCGAGTCGCGAACAGGATCCGAAGTGCCGATCTGAATCAACAGAGTCGCGAACAGGCTCCGAAGTGCCGATCTGAAAACTTCGACCAAAGAATGTAAAAAATAACTCCATTTCTCTAATAACTCTATACTCTAATAACTCTACAAATCTATGAAAGACTCAGATCACTTATCTAAAAATAAATCGCTATAGTAAAAGAAATAATAAGAGGAGCGAAGTTTCCTACCATTCTGCTGTGTTTGGTCCTCAGGCGCATCTGACGCTTCACGGCGCGTCTCCGCCCCTCACACGTGCGTTTACAGCGCTAAATTAATCATCTTTGCTAATATATATATATATAGGTGGTTGAATAAACATATTTGGGCATTATTTATAAAAATTACCTCAAGTTAGCACCAGCAAGCTTGTTAGCTAGACAGTTAGCATCAGCTAACAATATTTACTTATTTTCAGTACGGTTATGAATAACGTCCTTAATAACAATGGATGAAAAGTTTAGAGCTCTACTGATGATTAAGTCTAGAGTGTGTCCACCTTTGTGTGTGGGTCCATGTACATGCTGAATTGACAGGTAAAAAAAAAAGCCTCAAGTCCAAATATTCATTTATCACCAATTAACTGTTTGACAAACATTTACTGCTTCGATGTCCAAATCTGAATTTAAAAAAATCTCAAAAATGCTCCGATGTCCCGATCTGAATCAACCGAGTCGCGAACAGGCTCCGAAGTCCCGATCCGAATCAACCGAGTCGCGAACAGGCTCCGAAGTCCCGATCCGAATCAACCGAGTCGCGAACAGGCTCCGAAGTCCCGATCCGAATCAACCGAGTCGCGAACAGGCTCCGAAGTCCCGATCCGAATCAACCGAGTCGCGAACAGGCTCCGAAGTGCCGATCCGAATCAACCGAGTCGCGAACAGGCTCCGAAGTGCCGATCCGAATCAACCGAGTCGCGAACAGGCTCCGAAGTGCCGATCCGAATCAACAGAGTCGCGAACAGGCTCCGAAGTCCCGATCTGAATCAACAGAGTCGCGAACAGGCTCCGAAGTGCCGATCTGAAAACTTCGACCAAAGAATGTAAAAAATAACTCCATTTCTCTAATAACTCTACACTGTAAAAAATAATTCAGTGGCTTAGTAAATTTCACAAAAATAAAGAGCTATATTTACTAAATAAAATCTTTTGAAATCATTTAAGTGATATTTTGAGTGGGTCAGGTTAAAAATAATAATTAAAAATCCAACAAATAATTTCTCTAAAATTTACATATATTATTTAAGTTTATTTAATGAAAATAAATAAGTATTTAACTAACTAATTATATTTTTAATATACCCTCAATATTTCTGGTGAATTCTAATAGAAATATTTGATAATTATTTACTTGTACTGATCTGTTTTAGAAACTAAAATTATTAAGTATTTCCTAACAATTTTCCTAAATAAAGTTCCAGCTTAATAAATGACGGTTTAAATAAATTGAGTAAATTTTGTAAAAAAAAAATCTGCTTTCCTCAGCAGAGACGTCGACTAGCCATACTCCTCACAACCAGTAGCGGCGCCAGGATTTTTATTGTAGGTGGGCCTCCAGAAAACTGGATGGGCCAGTTACAATATGACCCCCCCCCCCCCCTCCCTTCATCTCCGTCCAGCGCTTTTCTGCGGCACTGAGGAGGACAGCAACTTGTATCGCTGTCCTCAGCTCAGTGCTGAAGGCAAGCGGACAAATAAATACACCTTAATTGTTGGCAGTAAGCTAACTTCATTTATCTCCTATGAACGTTCAATACACAAAAAGACTGAAACGGAATTAAATCTTTCTGAAATCGTTCTGTTTCTCTCTCCATTTATTTGTTACGTTGTTCAGCTGGTTAATAATATTTCCACGTCCTGGCTGGTGACTTTGTTTGAAACCATCCATTTTCCCCAGCGCTGCAGCATGTGCCCTGCTGGCTTCATGTTTGCCACAACCCAGCAAACATTTGGACGTCTTTTGACCGCTGAAAAGACGTCCATCCGAGACGTCCCGTCATGGTTGAAAAATAGTTCCAAAATGAAAGTTGAACCGACGTCTTTGACGTCTTCTAGACGTGAACTGCACGTCTTTTCTGCACGTCCCTGGACGTCTAAATGCGGCGATTTCTGGACGTCGTTGTCTTCTGGATTTTTAAATGCGTTGCTGCATAGTTTAAGTGTATGTATATATAAGCCTGCATATAAAATAATCACACACCCACTGTGTAACATCGTGCAAGGCAATCAATTATGTTTTGAGGTTTAAAACATCTTGACAAAAGTTCAAGATCGGTCAAGTCAGACATGAACGTCTATAAAACATCTTAATCACGTGTACATCACTAACAATAACACATTATTTGTGGACATATGCAAAAAAAGGAAGCATGTTCTGATTTAGCACATTTTATTGTTTTTGAACAGTTTAGCATCTGTTAACCAAAATAAAATACTAATTACAAAATACTGAATTATTAAATAAAGGGAAAATTCTTTCATTTACTCACCCTCATGTTTCAAACCTGTATACCTTTCTGTGTTCTGACGATATTGTTTTCATGTTTGCTTTACTGGGACAATGACAAATAAGAATCTTAAAGATGATAAGATATTTAAAAATTTGTTTTTCAATGTTATCTTTGTTATCCATTTTGGATTTCTGAAATAAGTTTACAGGCCTACCATTTTTTCATCAGAAATATGATTTAATGAGGGGCATCACTGAATAAAAAGGGCTGAAATACTCAATCTTAAAGTCCATTATTATTGTTCAAAATTTATATTTGCAGTGTTTATTAATGTTTTGAATATATAATATAAATCAATATTAATTGCATTTATTTTAAAATACATTAATCATATAATATTAAGAACATTATTAATATTTGAACATGTGGCATAAACACCTTGCAGGAGCCATTGTTGTCTTGTGACAAGAAAATCATAAAACTTAAGACCCTCATCATAAAATATGTTTGAAATCATTGCTATTTATGAAATCAAAGTGGGGTAAATGTTTTTAAACTGTATAGAACCGACATTAATTAAAATATTACATTTCTGAGAATGTTTTCTACTAGAATGTTAAAAGATGGTTTCTTTTTATCAATTCTTTATTAATCTTGTCATTGACTTACACAGTTGTCTCATAAACACACAGATATTTGGAAGAATGTTTGTAACCAAGCAGATCTCACAATCCATTAACTGCCACTGTAGGAAAAATTATTATGATCGTAACATGAGGGTGAGAAAATTATGACTATTTTCATTTTTGGATGAACTATCCCTTAAACAAACTACAGTTGTTTGGCTCATTTCTTGTAACCTCCACCCCCATCTCTTCCCGGAGCAAGTTTCAGGTGTTCTGTCATTGCTGCATCTCATTCAGAGTCTCCACCTCTTCACAGCATCTGAGGGAAGAGAATACATTTCTTTTTAAAATAAATAAAATAAAACATTTGAGATAAATGACATGCACTTATTTTCAAAATATCTTTATGGTCTACAACTAAATAAAAAACCCTTGGACCAAGATGAAAGAATCATGAATGAAACATTAGAAAAAAAAGGTAATCAACAAGCATTAGATTTTATTTTTATTGTACAAAAGGTGTTATGATTTAATGTGATGCCATTGAGAAACACTCACAGTGTAACTGTGAGAAAGTGAACAGGACATTTCTGATAAGACAGGAGGGCTGTGATGTCCCCTGAATAATTAATTAAAGTGTACCAATAAAAATCACATCAATATAAGTAACTTTTAGCTTTCTAACGTTAGCTAATTTTAGCCATACTCAGTGAATTTCAGTTGACAACGTGGGCATCATTTCTCTCGGTTCTTTCGTGTCAAACAAGTAAAACTCAAGCACGTTAATCAAATAATACAAAATGTACTTACCCCACAGTAGATTTTATGTAATTTATATCGACAAATCTCCCTCCAAGAGTCCGCTTCGAGTCCTCTCCTCCTCGTGGTGGTTGCCTGCTTGATGTACCGGAACTTCCGGAAGAAAGCGAGATCTCGCGAGATAATCTATCCTATCGCGGGATTTTGTAATATCACGAAATACATCAGTATGTTTTGTGTCTACATCTTGGCAGCACCGTTTTGGCAATTACATCCAACTCAGACCGAAATTGTGACCGGGTATATATATCTGTTTCACATGTATATGCATAGATTCAATAAAAATAATAACAACAAATACATAAAACAGGTTGAAATAATGACTAAATTGCAGCATTGCTTTGCAATCACTTAACCACACTGGGCTCTCTGTGATTATAATTTTTTTAAACAAGATAAAGTGAATATATTTACTTTGTATAGAATTTTTTTTTTCTTGCTAGTCTTGCTTGGACATCTTTTCACAAACCATGAAGAGACGTGTAAAAGACGTCAGTGGACGTCTATTCCCAACCTCTTTAAAACCTCTTAAAAACTACTTGGTGCACTTTAATTAAATATTGCAGTATTAATCAAGGTGTTTAAGCACAGCTTTTGCATATTCCACAAGGATTTCACAGAGGGTCATGATGGACGTGTAACGCACGTGTAAATGACGTCACTAGGTGACGTCCTCTCACAACCGATTCACAACGCGGTAAATATTGAACTACACGTATCTAAAAGTCAAAGAAACAATTATACATGAAACCCCATATAACTATAAACGTTTACAAACATATCTGAATGCATTTTTAGGAAATCTTCTGCCATACATATTTCTACCGATTTATGCCGTCCTACCGCGACTATTTTTGGCCGGCCACACGACGTCGCCGTCGGACCAATGTTTGCTGGGAACCCTCAGAAAAATGTTTCCAGTCTTTGAAGCCCGTATTAATGAATCTATCCTCATAAGCTGCTTCAGGGAAATGACGACAAGACTTACAAAAAACAGCATCTCTTGAGATGCTCATTTCTTGATGAATTTAAAATAAAATAAACTGCTTTGTTTTGTTTTACGTTTCATATCGGAAAAACTGTCTGTGTCTGTCTTGAATGAATGACGTCCGCCAACGTCATTCATTTCATTGGATCACTTGCTGGTGGGGTAGAAGCCGCCGATTGGCTGAGAAGCTTTCGCTCAAAGCTTTCCTCGGGAATGAAAATCACTCACTACTCATAGGCCTGGGCCAAAATGGGTGGGCCCGGACCTTAAATGGGTGGGCCCAGGCCCACCCGGGCCCAATGGTAGCGCCGCGGCTGCTCACAACTCCTGGTAAGTAACGTTAGTCAGCTAATCCTACTTACGTTTGTAACACTTTATTATAAAGTTAATAATTATTAAGCATTTCCTAACAATTGTCTTTGTATTTTACGTCATCTTCAACAAGTTTCGTAGCTTAATCGAAGTCACCTGAAGGACGGCTTCCCTGAGTCTCCTCAGCAACGGCAAGACCCGCACTCCTCTCATATCGTGGTAATTACGTTATGTAATTTAGCCAGCTAAAACTAAATATGTTTGTGATGTTTAATTCAGAAGTTAATTATTAAGGATTTCCCAACAATTGTGTTTGTATTTTTCGTCATCTTAAGAAGTTTAACAAGTTTCGCGGCTCAAGCAAGAGGCACCTGTCACTGAAGGACTGCTTTTCTCAGCAACGACGTGAACAGCATTACTCGAATTTCCTGTAAGTAACGTTAGTCATTTTATAACGATGTATATTTGCAATACTTTATTCAAAAGTTGATTAAACATTGACCTTGTGTAAGTGTACATAACAGTGTAGTTTTCTAAGTTAGTTAGTGGGGCAGCGATATACGTTAGTTTTTTTTTTTTTTGGAGTGGGTTAACGTTCGTACTATTTGGATCACCGTTTATTTCAACCGCCATTTGAAAGTCTAACGATAAGTGTACCGTGGTCAAGCAACTATAACTATACATGCCCAATGGAAAACGATTTTGTAAAGGTTCCCCTTTGGGGTCAGTGGCTTGTCAAAAGGGAACACATCATTTATGAACTTTCAAATGACAACATTCTGTCTTGTAAAAAGCTGTCACGTTTTTGTAAAACATCATAATTACTACATGAACTCAAGTATGAGCTCTTAAATCACCACTACAAATACGCCATGCAAAAGCATTTAAAATGGCGTGGACATAACATAGATTGGTGCGTTTTAATCAGCTCCCACTATGGGGAGTCAGCCAGTTTAAGGCCTGCTCCGTTGTAAAATCATTCTAGTGCACTGAAACCTAGATCACATACAATATCGGTCAAAAGTTTGAAAACAGTAAGCTTTTTAATGTTTCTAAAATAAGTTTCTTAAGCTCATTAAGCTTGCATTTATAAAAAAAAAAAATGCAGAAAAAACAACCGTCTACCCCCCCCCCCACCCTCTATCGCCATTTGGCTAGTAATTTATATATATATACATTAAAGCCGAATTTTCATTCCATTACTCCAGTCACCACAGCTGTTTCACAACAAATCCAGACCTGGTGGGTATTGAAGGACAGCGGAGGCTGGGGGAGGGGTACATTTGTTTTAATTTTAATTAAAGTAATATTTTTGTTCCCTGAAACAGATCAGTTTAATTTTGCATCCTTAAATAGTTTGATTTCAAGTAGTGCAATTAAACAAGCTTTTTTGTTTCAAAACCATTAGTCATTTTACTTAAATATTAAACATGTTTATAAAGAAATTGGTTGAAATAATGCGGACCTCAATAAAAGCCTATAGCATTGATTTACAGCATAGAAGCTCGCGGTTGGTCTCTTTTCATTTTTCTTTTAGGTTTATTGTTAAAAATAAATTTCCCTATGTAGAAAATTAACCTGTCCTCTTGTTAAGAAGAATGCTGTTAATTTTTGCAACTCCTCCCCGTAGTAAACTTTGTTTGAGATTTTACCTATCATATGGTCCAACAGAATGTTTGCTTCTTCAGGTGCTATTTGTTTTGTGTATTTGTCGCTTTCTTGTAACATTCAGGTTTGAATGTAAGCTCTAACCAGTTATCTTTAAAATTTGCCTGTAGGGTTCAGCTGATCTACCGGTCTTCGTACAAGCAGAGTTGGCAGAGGAGGTCATAAAAATCTACATCCTTCGGGACAATGATGGGGTAGTCAGCGATGTAGGAGTTGTGATTGAGGGCATCACTGTCCTCCGCAATCTTGGGAATCTCAGCAGAGCCTGCTGCTATCTTTTGGGAGTCACGTATGCATTGGATTTGAGATATCTCAAGACCCACAAATACAGGTCCTTCTCAAAAAATTAGCATATTGTGATAAAGTTCATTATTTTCCATAATGTCATATATTTTAGATTCATTGCACACCAACTGAAATATTTCAGGTCTTTTATTGTTTTAATACTGATGATTTTGGCATACAGCTCATGAAAACCCCAAATTCCTATCTCAAAAAATAGCATATTTCATCCAACCAATAAAAGAAAAGTGTTTTAATAAAAAAAAAGTCAACCTTTAAATAATTATGTTCAGTTATGCACTCAATAGTTGGTCGGGAATCCTTTTGCAGAAATGACTGCTTCAATGCGGCGTGGCATGGAGGCAATCAGCCTGTGGCACTGCTGAGGTGTTATGGAGGCCCAGGATGCTTCGATAGCGGCCTTAAGCTCATCCAGAGTGTTGGGTCTTGCGTCTCTCAACTTTCTCTTCACAATATCCCACAGATTCTCTATGGGGTTCAGGTCAGGAGAGTTGGCAGGCCAATTGAGCACAGTAATACCATGGTCAGTAAACCATTTACCAGTGGTTTTGGCACTGTGAGCAGGTGGCAGGTCGTGCTGAAAAACGAAATCTTCATCTCCCTAAAGCTTTTCAGCAGATGGAAGCATGGAGTGCTCCAAAATCTCCTGATAGCTAGCTGCATTGACCCTGCCCTTGATAAAACACAGTGGACCAACACCAGCAGCTGACATGGCACCCCAGACCATCACTGACTGTGGGTACTTCACACTGGACTTCAGGCATTTTGGCATTTCCTTCTCCCCAGTCTTCCTCCAGACTCTGGCACCTTGATTTCCGAATGACATGCAAAATTTGCTTTCATCCGAAAAAAGTACTCTGGACCACTGAGCAACAGTCCAGTGCTGCTTCTCTGTACCCCATTTCCTGCACACGCCTGTGCACGGTGGCTCTGGATGTTTCTACTCCAGACTCAGTCCACTGCTTCCGCAGGTCCCCCAAGGTCTGGAATCGGTCCTTCTCCACAATCTTCCTCAGGGTCCGGTCACCTCTTCTCGTTGTGCAGCGTTTTTTGCCACACTTTTTCCTTCCCACAGACTTCCCACTGAGGTGCCTTGATAAAGCACTCTGGGAACAGCCTTTTCGTTCAGAAATTTCTTTCTGTGTCTTACCCTCTCGCTTGAGGGTGTCAATGATGGCCTTCTGGACAGCAGTCAGGTCGGCAGTCTTACCCATGACTGCGGTTTTGAGTAATGAACCAGGCTGGGAGTTTTTAAAAGCCTCAGGAATCTTTTGCAGGTGTTTAGAGTTAATTAGTTCATTCAGATGATTAGGTTAATAGCTCGTTTAGAGAACCTTTTCATGATATACTCATTTTTTGAGATAGGAATTTTGGGTTTTCATGAGCTATATGCCAAAATCATCACTATTAAAACAATAAAAGACCTGAAATATTTCAGTTGGTGTGCAATAAATCAAAAATATATGAAAGTTTAATTTTTATCAGTACATTATGGAAAACAATGAACTTTTATCACAATATGCAAATATTTTGAGAAAGACCTGTACTCACTTGAGTTGTTCCAAAAACTGTTTCTTGAGCTGGATCCTCCAAAACTCTCTGTTAATGTTCAGAGGTTAAAAAAATTATCTTCTTGCATAGTAGTGGTTCATGATCATCCCACTGAATGGGTATTCCTGATGGAAGTGTTTCTGTTATCGGATTCATTCTGTTGAAGGGATAGTTCACCCAAAAAGATGATGTTGTCATAATTTACTCTCCCTCAATTTGTCCCAAACCTGTACGAGTTTCTTTCTTCTGTTGAACACAAAAGATATTTTAAGTGAAGTGACGTGACATTCAGCCAAGTATTAAAGAGTGTTGGTTAACGCATTTAAAGGTTGCCATTGACTTTGCATAGTATACTTTTTTTCCTACCATGGAAGTCAATGGCAACTTTCAACTGTCTGTTAACCAACATTCATTAAAATATCTTTTGTGTTCAACAGAAGAAAGAAACTCGTACAGGTTTGGGACAACTTGAGGGCGAGTACATTATGACAACAACATCTTTTTGGGTGAACTATCCCTTTAATATTGATGTAAGTGTTGCTTTTTTTTTATGGTTTAATGAGTGGTAATGAGTGTGACTGCAAATGGCTGGTATGCACCAGGAACAAAGTAAGATGTCATTTCTCTTACGGCTATCGTATTTTACATGTAATCTACTTGAATACTAAGATGGATGAAATGTTTCATAAGGTTTAATCATTTCCCTTATGGCTACTTTACAGTTTTTAATTTTTGCAATCTGCTGGAATATTAAAATGGATAAAATGTTTCAAAGGTTGATTTTAGACATTGTCTAATGTTTAATTGACAAATAAATGTTTAATAAAAAATGTGTTTCTTTCTTTATTTGGTTTTATTATATTAATTGTAAAGGGTAAATAGTGTAAAAAAAAAAAAGTGAATGCAACATTTTGATAATTTATAGTCCAATATTAAGTTAAATTCACTTTTACATGTAGTAAACATAGCACATTTGTTTGGTTAAATTTCATCCAATATTTCAATTATATTTACTCAATATTTTTTGTTTATTTTACATAGAATTTCAGTTGTGGTGTTTTATAATTTTGATTATATCTAATTAATTTTATTTCTCATATAAAGTTATTCAGTTATTCAGATTTACTTAATTTTTTTACTTACAATTACTCAATTTAAACAGTATATTTCATTGATTTCACAGCTTTAAAATTTACTCAATTTTTTTGAGTGTAAAAATGTTTCACCAAAAAAATTGAGTAAATAATAGTTAAACTTTTTACAGTGTATACTCTAATAACTCTACAAATCTATGAAAGACTCAGATCACGTATCTAAAAATAAATCGCTATAGTAAAATAAATAATAAGAGGAGTGAAGTTTCCTACCATTCTGCTGTGTTTGGTCCTCACGCGCCTCTGACGCTTCGCGGCGCGTCTCCGCCCCTCACACCCGCTTTTACAGCGCTAAATTAATCATCTTTGCTAATTATTATACATTTACTTCATTGTCAGCTTCAGGTACTTCATTTATTATTGTTCAATGAACTGTTTGAAACAAAAAAGGTTGTATTTCAGTAATAATTCTAAATTATCAAAATAAAATATATAAAATAATGGTTTCTATTTTAATATCCTTTAAAATATAATCTATTTGCTGTATTTTCAGCATCATTCCTCCAGTCTTCAGTGTCACATGATCTTTAGAAATCATGAAAATATGATGATTTATTATTAGAACTATTAATAGTTGTGCTACCAAATATTATTTTGGAATCTGTGATACTTTTTTCAGGATTCTTTGATGAATAAAAAGTTAAAATTAAATAAATAAACTTGAGTAAAAGTACAGATACGTATAATAAAATATTACTCCAGTAAAAGTAAAAGTAATCCTTTTTCAATTTTACTCAAGTGAAAGTACAAAAGTACTCAATTTTTGATGTGCTTAAGTAAAAAAAGTACTGAAAGATAGATGTTTGCAATTTTATATAGGCTAATTTAATTTTATATTAGCACTTTTTTATATATATATAATCCTACTGCTCAAAATACCTGGGATTTTTTCCAAAATAACCACTATATGGAGTCAAGATATATTTTTGTTGCTGATATGGACTTGTGTTTTAAAGTTTGTGGTTTTACAGAACATCTCAGTTATATATGTGATAATAAGGCCTGAAGTTAGGAAGAACATTTTAAGGAAAATATAATTATATTTTCATAATGATTTTTTCAGGGCCGGCCCGAGGCATAAGCGAACTAAGCGGCTGCTTGGGGCCCCCTCGCCACCAGGGGGCCCCCCAATAATAATAATAATAATAATTTTTTTTTTTTTTTACAATTAAATAACTTAATCAAGTGATATAAATGAATGAACGAATAATGAACGAATAAATGAATAATTCAAGACAAAAAAAAACTTATTTACCAACAACTGCTGCTGTGTCTGCTAGCGTTTGAGTCATGCCGTTGTCGTTGGACATTCGAGAGTCTCAAATTTAGGGACCGTCTCTAAAGTTACATGCGATATTGTTATACACTTTTCTAACGTCAGTAGCATTTGAGGAGAATGACTTACAGTCATAAAAACAACTGTAATTGTTCATCTAGGTGTCAGCTATAATGCACAATTGAATATAATGTTGAATATTTATTAAAATAAACTGTAAAGTATATGTAAATTATGCTACTTTTTCACATGGGCTCAAAGGCAAATTTGATCTAAGTAGCATTTGAGGAGAAAGACAGTCACCTTATACATTTTTAATATATATTAAAATAAATTATAAATAATTTAGGTAAAAACGAGGTCCATTTATCACTTTCAGGCACATTCCTGTTAAAGTGTTTTTTTTTTTTTAGGTTCCCTTATGAAAATGACCCATGGTTTTATCAATAACACCACAAATCATCGTTCTTGTAGCCATGGCAACTGCAAATTAACCATGGTTTTGTTACTTCAAATAATAATTTACAAAGAAGTATTAATATACTGTAATTTTTGTTGTTGTTGTTGTTGCTATAAAAACAGACCTAAACCATCAATAGCCTTTAAATTGACTTCATATAAATTATTGCATTATATAAAAAAAATATTATGCAATAATGATTGGTTAATAATAACACTGTTAAAATACATATTGTAGGCACATACAAAATAAACAATTTATGTACATGTTATTCCAATGCCTGCACAGGGAGCCAAATGCCATGTACAGTAATTGCTGATATTACATTTTTGCTATAGATGACACAGGCTTTATAATTTCTTCAACAAAAAACGTGCATATCACAACCCTTACAAAAAATAAACCATGGTTTTATCATAGTAAAACTGCTTAATTTCCCATTGCATGATTTCTGAATTCTTAAGACTATGAAATAAATTAGTCATAATAAAGTTATAACCATAGGTAAATGTTGAATGGTACAATTGTAATTAGTAAATAATACAATTTATTCTTTTACTTTTTTATTTGATTAAAGTTCTATTTTCACCCCTGTAGTAGGTGTTTTTTTCCATCATCATATTTGAGGAAGGGGGGCAGAACAATACAATCCTGCTGTCCCAATGTCATCAGTGACTTTGCCTCCTGAAAAGCTAGCAAGGAACAATTTTGAGGTCATTTTTGTACAATTGTCATTGTTGAATCCTAGCTGTTCTTATGTTTGCTTTCATTGTGTAAGTTTTTAATTATTTGTAGCATTATATTCTTTATTATATTAATGTTTGTCTATTTTGGTTTCATTTAAAAGATTGCACATTTAATGCACATTTGCATTTGGACATTTGCAAATAATTTATTTCATGTTTTGTGACAGTTTGTATTCAGAAGTTTAAGAGTGAAGTATGTTAAGTATTGATTTTTATTTATTTATTTGTATTAATACATAACCTCAATGTATTCATTTATAATGTAACATTATAGTGGCCAAACGGGGTGCATCTCTTCCCCTCTTTGATAATTACTGTAGTTACCATGTTCTGAACATCACATCCTTTCTTTTGTCCCTAGATGTAATCTATATACATACATATATATATATAGGTGGTTGAATAAAAATATTTGGACATTATTTATAAAAATTACCTCAAGTTAGCACCAGCAAGCTTGTTAGCTAGACATTTAGCATCAGCTACAATATTTACTTATTTTCAGTACGGTTATGAATAAACATTCATGTCTGTCTGACGTTACTCGTCTAGTTAATCCAAACAATATACATATGTATAACGTTACTGTTGAAACACAATATAAAAACAGACGTCATGGTAGCATTTTAATAAAACTGTTAATATTACGGTAGCCGGGAATTTACATGAGTTATTTTATTTAATCTGTGTTAGTTTAAGGTTATTTTATTTTATTTTTTAACCTAAAACCCAGAGACGCTGATTGATGTGTCTGCATCGTCTGCACTGGAGCATTTCAGTGGGCTTAAACAGATCACTCTTTACAGCGGATTTAGTTCCCAAACAACTGACAGTTTTGACCTAAATATGATTTTCAGTTACAATAATTAATCCTAAATTTCGACATTAATAACTTACTTTTAGCAACATCAAACGCACGCACGCTCACAAGATCTGCCGGTTCTTACCTCTGGAGACTCGCACTAAACGGTTCATTTGAATCAGTGAGTGGCCGACTCCAGAACAGCTGCAATCGGATAATTCTAATTCCTAAACGAATCGTTTGGTGCGATTCGCGATCCGATTAAAGTTTATTTTGAAAAGACTCAGTTCGTTCATGATGAATCAGACACCGCTTCTGCTTGTCGGAGCACGTGATATATTATAGGGAGTAACGATATGTTTTATGAAATGTAGTGAAGTGAAAAGTACGATCTTATGCTTTGGAATGTAGTGAAGTAAAAGTAAAAGTTACTCAAAATAAAACTACTCCACTAAAGTACAGATACTTGAAAAATGTACTTAAGTACAGTAACGAAGTAAAGCTACTCCGTTACTGTCCACCACTGACTATCGGTCTTTTATTTCATGAAAAAAAAAACAAATCTTGAAAATTAGGCTTATAGAGGAGGACCAAAGTACTTAAATGAAATAACTAAATAAATAAGGAATTTCATAAAACAACAGTTAAATGTACCAGTTTATTCTGAAATTATTATAATGTTATTAAATAAGTTAAATAATCAAAATACATTTATTGTGAAAGTAATATATAAGGATATATTTAAACCGCAGTAGTGTGTGAAAGAGGATATTGTGAAATATTTTAAACAATAAAGGTTGTGTTTTCATGGAACCATACAAAATAAATGGATACATTCATCATTAATAATTATATAGTGATTTCTGAATAAACCTGTACATTTTATTGTTGTTTTATTTAATTCATTATTGAATTATCTCATTTAGAGTATTTCGGTAATCCATAAAGAAATATATCCATAAAAAAAAAAAAAATAATAATAATAATAATATATATATATATATATATATATATATATATATATATATATATATATATATATATAAAAATATATCCAGCGTCTATTTTCATTAAAAAAATATGGATAAAAAAGTATAATATAGATAAAATAAAAACTCAAAAAAATAAATGTAATACTTTTCAGCTAAATAAAATAGCATTATTTAATAAAACAGTTGAATCCAATGTATTAATATTTTTAAATAATTTATTCAAAATAAATGAATTAGTTCAACTGAATATGCACATTTTATTATAAAATAAAATAAGAACTCCATCAGAATAGTGTTTAAATGCTGTTTTATTTGGTTTCCAGTTGTGTGCATGCTGCAAACACAAACAGGCATTACAGCCAATCAAATGATGCGCTTGTCAGACATGGTTGAGGACGTGGAGCTGGAGACCACTTTCCCATCTACAACCTCTTCCACGACTGTGATGACTTTAGTCCTCGAGGTGGACGTGGAGGTTGTTGCTTTGACACTGTAGAAGGACAATAACAGTTATATGGGGCTTTCCTTTTAAACTCTCAAAATAATAACAACAATAATAATAGAGTGACAGAGAATAAATGAACTCACGTGGCTTCTCCGTCCAGCAGTCTCCTGTACTCGGCGATCTCCAGCTCCAGTCGGGTCTTGATGTCCAGGAGTATCTGGTACTCGTGACGCTGGCGCTCCAGATCGCCTCGGAGGCGGACAATCTGCTCTTCCAGGATGGTGACCTGGGAGTACCAAAAAAACCCAGAAATTGTTTTGTTGCTTTAAAACTTTTGTTCCACGTATCTTCCATTCTTAAGATACTGAATAAGTACTTATAAGATAAGATAAGTACTGAATAACATCATCTTGTGTTCCACAGAGAAAAGAAAGTCATACAGGTTTGAGTAAACGATGATAAAATTTTAATTTTATATTAGTTTTGGTGATTGCATATCTACTCACCTGTTGTTGGTAGCCAGACATCTTTAGGGAATAACGATTCTTTGTCTCAGTCAATGTGGCCTCCATAGATGCTGTCTACAGTAACACGAACATGCAAATTCAGGATAAAGTCATGCTAAAATAAGAGTCAGTGCCATTATGGCAATTATGAATCACCGACCGTAGCTAAGAGTGACTGGAGTTCGATTTCCAAAGCCTGTAGTTTGGATTTGACTGTATTGACTTCAGTGCGAGATGTTTTCAGTTCTGTAGTGCTGGTGACAACGACTTGTTTCAGAGATTCTGTCTGAAATAAAAAGCAGAGATGGATTACATGAGTTCAAAGAAGTGGGCTGATTTGGTGATGAGAAACGGCTTCCGTCCCTCACCTTTGTCTTGAACCAGTGCTCCAGATCTCTTTGGTTCTTGGCTGTAACTGCTTCATAGTGCTCGCGCACTTCTGCCAGGATCTTGGTGAGATCTTCCTGTGGAGCTGCATCCACCTCCACGTGAACCTGTCCGCTCATTTGTGACCGTGCCGCCAACAGATCCTAATGATACGTGTCAATACATATTCATGGTTACTTCACTGGTAAACACCGTCATATTTAACAGCTCTTTAGAATACTTAAATGGTAACATATCATGCAAAATGATGCAGTAAAATGCACAAAAATATCTGTCTCAATACATATGGAATAAGTAACATTTTTCAATTACATTTGTAACCAAAAAGTTGGCTTAGTGCATATTTGACTAAATTTTCATATTTAAAACAACCCAGCATTTTTTTGAGTGTAAATGCACATACATATTAATGATTTATCTGCAGTGTAAAAACAGTTTAAAAAGCTAATTGACAGATTATTGTACTCCAATATCTTATTCTATACTAAATTTCCACACAGAATCATTATGCACCTCCTCGTGATTCTTTTTCAGAAAGACCAGCTCCTCCTTCAGGCCTTCGACCTGCATGGTGAGGTCTTTTCTGGTGATGTCGAGCTCATTAAGCACCCTCTTCAGGCCAGCGATGTCTGCTTCTGCTGACTGACGCATGACCAGCTCCGTTTCATATCTGTCAGAGACACACGTTCTTTAAAAACACTTGCATCGACTGGACACAAGTCAGTTTACTGCAGGATGTCCACCTCCAAACTCAGATAAAACTAATTCAATGCAACACTCATATTATTGAATACAAAGCTTGTTATAATTTTTATGATTAGCAAAAAAAATTAACAATTAATTAATTGATAAGCTTTACAAAAGATAATGTTTCATTTATTAACTGTTATTCAAGGATCATTAAAATACTATAATAGGTTTTATATATAGTTTTTGTTCTTATTTTAATATTTTAACATTAATATATTAATTGATGTGTTTATATTTTTTATTTATTTATTGTCATTTTTATTGTTGTTGTTTTTACTTTCCAGCAACTGTTAGTTTTACTTTTGGTTATTTTAGTACATTTTTACAAAATGAAAATGATAAATGCTGAAACAAATTTTATTACAGATTTATTATTATTTTTTTAAATTTCCATTTAATTTCGTGTAACAGTATTAAAAAAAATAGTTTTAATTTTAGTTAACTATAATAAATCTGGAATACCACAAGTTATAATGCCGCTGTTTTGCATTTTTCTATAAAAAATTTACTAATTATATTGTTTGGATCTTTAGTCAATAAATAAACCAATTAAAAACAGCCTAGTTTTCCATTGCTGTGGACTTGAAACATGCTAAATCTGCTGAAAAGACTCACTTCATTTTGAAATCATTAATGGCCAGGCTGGTGTTGTCAATGCTGAGATGCATTCTACCCTTCATCTGAATGGATGCCAGGATCTGGACATATAAATCAACATATATTTACTTTTTTGTTCCATATTTAGGATCTTCTATAGCATGTAATCCTGCAAAACATAATATACCTTAGCCTGAAGATCCTGTATGGTGACAAAGTAGGCTCTGTAGTCACGTGCAACAGGAGAGGCTTTGCCATCTAGGAACTGACGGATCTTCAGCTCCAGATCAGCGTTGGCCTTCTCTAGTGAGCGCACTTTGACCAGGTAAGTAGCCAGACGGTCATTGAGACTCTGCATGGTGATTTTCTCATTGCCAATGATGCTGCTGTCTGCAGATCCTGACATGCTGAAACCTCCTCCCACAGAGTGAGTGGCCTTGGAGATGCGGACCCCTGAACCTCCTGCGCCGGCATACACGCTGCCGGCCCTCACGGTGCCCACACGGCTGCTTCCCACGCTAGACGTGGACATACGCATGGAGCCGCTGGAGGACATGCGGCTGCTGCGGGTGGAGTAGGAGGAAGACATGTTGACTGTGTCTGCTCTGACAGGTCAGTAAATGAAGAAAGGAGAACGCTGGCTTCTTTTATAGAGTGAATCTGAATGCAAGACACAACACCAGGAATGTCATCACACTGCATTTGCTGGAACCATTCCAGCAACCGTAAAGGTCACAACTAAGGTGAAACATTGGATAAAAGACTCTGCCTTGCAAATCTTCCTGGTTGGTTTTCTTTAGATCCACAAATACGTTTCTGTATCTATTTTTCTTGTTTTCTAGTAATACATATATATATGCATACATATATACAACAAAATACATTTTGGTAGTTTCTTCATGTAAGCATGTATAAACTTCTCAAATTTTCGTTTTTAATGTTCAGCTTGAATTGTTTAAAATTCTATTTGAATATATTCTGTTCTCTTGAACTTTCTATGCATCAAAGAATTGTTGTGTGTCACGGTTTCTGCTAAAGTATTAGTCACTGATATATGATAATATATCAATTATAGCATAATATAAGTAGTCAATAAGCACAAATCAGCATATCACAATGATTTCTGAAGGATCATGTGACACTGAAGACTGGAGTTATGATGCTGAAACATCACAGGAATACATTATATTTTAAAATATAAAAATCGAAAGCTGTTATATTATGAAATATTCATTTCATATTTTGTTATAATACAATACATCTCACCTACCCCAGAAAGTAAATGCATCTTGTTTTTAAGACAGTTGCTGGAAAACAATAAAATATTGATTATTTTTTTCTGCACTGAGGGAATGAAGTTTCTTAAATATTGTAGAAACGTAATTTTCTGTAGTTGCTTTGTAACGATTTGTATTGTAAAAAGCGCTATACAAATAAACTTGAATTGAAACTTGAATTGAAGGTAAATTATAACACAGAATGGTTTCGCAATCTACTTCTCCATGCTTTTTTTAAAACACTTTTTAATTTTTTTATTAGTTTTAATGCATGATGCTTTTCTCTTTCCTTTTTCTTAGTTATTTTGTGTGGAAGTTTACAAATTGTTAACACTTTTAGAAAAAAATTCCTGTGCATAGAATCCAGCACAACATTCATTTTCATCAAAAGAGATCCCAGAAACAAGTGACGTGTTAGTAGCAATCATTTTCAGCAAGACCTTTTCATCGCCTCCTCCATGGGCATGTTACCACAAAAATAATTTCATGCTTACTGACCAAACCACGTTTCTTTTATGGGCTGGGCTGGGCTCGGCTGAAAACACTTCTACTTTTAACGTGTTTGACATTTGCGGTTTCTTTATGAACATCAGCACCATGATGAAAAGGTGAGGTTTAACAAAACAGGTTCACTAAGCATCAGAACAATAACCAGGTTTATTTGTTTGCTGCCTGTTATTTTAGTAGTAATTAAATATCTTTCATTCCATTTTGACCTTTTAGGTGCTTTTTCAACACAGCAGAAGTGATTTAGTGAGTAACAGTGATGGGTGTGATTAATGTTATTCCTGTTAGCCCTGTGATTAGCACTAAATGTCAAAAAATGTCTTGCTGACAAGATAAGTGTCACTGACTAACAAAACTGTGTAAGATATTACAACTTATTTTCATGTATTGCATCTTGCAGAATTTTGCCTTGTTTTGGTATGTTTGTAACTCGTTTATACTTAAAAGTGAAAAAAAAAATCAAAATACACTTTAATTAAAAATACATTCTCTGAAAACAAGCTTTATCCTAAAATATTTTGCACTGTAAAATATGCTTAATACATTTAGCTTGTTATAGCATTTTTTTATATATATTTTAACTGGAAAAAGGGTTTTTTTCCCCATTTAATTACACACACACACACACACGTTTGTTTTTGTGAAAAGTGGGGACATCCCATAGGCGGTTTTTATACTGTACAAACTGTATATTCTATCGCCCTACACCTAACCCTAACCCTCACAGGAAACTTTGTGCATTTTCACTTTCTCAAGAAATCTCATTCTGTATGATTTATAAGTGTTTTGAAGAATGGGGACATGGGTTATGTCCTCATAAGTCACCCTCTCCTTGTAATACCTGTGTCATACCCATGTCATTATACAGAGTTGTGTCCTGATATGTCACAAAAACAAGAACACACACACACACACACACACACACATGTATTAATGTTTTGC
Source organism: Carassius auratus (assembly GCF_003368295.1). Taxonomy (NCBI): domain Eukaryota; kingdom Metazoa; phylum Chordata; class Actinopteri; order Cypriniformes; family Cyprinidae; genus Carassius; species Carassius auratus. The sequence continues at coordinate 15,150,047 of NC_039286.1, forward strand.
AAGCAATGTATAAATCAAAAGTATTTCACTGTGTTATAGCTGGTTTTATCCTTGGCAGTTTTTTGGAGGTCTCGTACAGGTGAGATGCTGGGAAAAGGAATCAGATTGAGAATGTTAATGGATCGATTTCTGCAGGTTTTGCACAGGCCTTCTTTGGTCGACTGTCAAAACACACGGACGTGAGATTTGTCATTCCTGCTTGAAATGAATGTTTAATCTCACTTCCATGAAATGTTGTTTATTCACATTCATATTTATTCAGTCAGCAGATGCTGTCATCTGTGCAAGTCTGTGGCTAAACTGCTCCATTGGACATGTTTAAAATGAAAGGAACACCTCTAAATGTACTTTTGCTGAAACTGTACTCACTCTCTGTTATGTGTCTGCTATTTTTTCTTTGATCTAGTTTTCCTGAGTTGTTTTAATTATGTCATTCTGTTCACCTGTGTTTCTTTAATTTAGTCATTATTCCCTTGCTTGCTTTTGTATGTATTCTCTGTGCTTTGTTCTGTTCCTTTGCCGGTTATTTGTTTTGCTTTACATTTGTGATGAGCTACGCCTGCTCCTTGGAATTCTAGTCTTTATTTCTTGTGGATTTATCTTTAAAGGACTTTTGTGGAATATTCTCCGTCCGTCATGCACTCTTTATAGCAGTAGCACGTTACAGATAAAAGGTGTAAACAAGTTTGTTTCTTCATTGGAACAGATCTGGAGAAATAGCATTACATCACTTGCTCACCAACGAACGAGTTACCTTTATGTATTAGATCTGCTATGTCTTTATCAGTATTCGGGAACCTGCTGAAAGCTCACTTAGTTCTGGCAGCCTAGCACAGATGAACTTGAATGGGGTAAATGTGGTGTCTAATATGAGGTTTGATTTGTTAATATTGTCTGTTTGCTGCTTTTGTATTGATACTATGTAAAGCCATTTGGTCCAACCTCGGTTGTTTTTAGTAGTGCTATATAAATCCTCTGAATGGGTGCCGTCAGAATGAGAGTCCAAACAGCTGATAAAAAATACACAATAATCCACAAGTAACCACTTGACTCCCATCCTTCAAAATAGTCGTGTGATATGAAAAGCTGTATGTTTGTAATAAATAAATCCATCAAGGCATTTTAACTTCAAACCATCACTTCTGGCCAAAATATGAGTTTTCTGGCCAAGATATGCGTTTTTAAACTGCTTGATTAGAGCATATTTCTCTGCTGATTCAGACGAAGTGACTTTTTCGCTTTGGGAAAACAATATTATGTATTTTAGACAGAATCAACCTTTTAAAGTGAAAACGTATTAATGCTAGATTTGTTTCCAGTGGTGTGGATTATTTTCATGCTTTTATTAGTTGTTTGGGCTCTCATTCTGACGGCACCCATTCACTGCTAAGGATCTATTGGTTTCTCAAATCTGTTTGATGCTGAAACAAACTCATCTACATGTTGGATGGGATTTGAGGGAGTGCATTTTCAGTACATTTTCATTTTCATCTACTGGTCACTTTAACTTTAAGTAAAGAATCTCTAAATTGCATCCATGTAGAATAGATGAGGTAACACACACATTTTGTCTTTGACATTAGTTTTATTGTTGTTGTAAATGCTCAAAGATAATTATATTCTGACAGCATGAGAGGAGCTTCAGCTCTGTTTTCCAACCATCACGACTGGTTCGCTTCACTTAACAAGGGATGTTGAAGAAACCACCTCTTCCACAACGGTGATCATAGCTGTTTTAGTGGAAGCAATCGAGCCGGAGGAGGAGCTGGAGTCAGAGTTGCCTGAGATTGTGAGGCTGTTTGCAAACAAAAACACCCAACCTGTTAAACTTGCAAAGCTTAAGTCTTTCAAGCTGTAAACCACAAACTACCACAAAACCCTAAGCTAACTAGCTGCTCCTTTATAAATTAAGGTTCCCAAGGGCATTTTCACAGCAACTGAAAGAAATATTTTTGAACTACAGAATTCTTATGTGCACCTTCGAGTGTTGTTTACAATTATTACAATAAGAATAATTATTTATAATAAAAAGAACAAGTTCTATATATATATATATAGCAGGAAAAGAATGGGTAACACTTTAGTATAGGGTCCAATTAACACTAATAAGTGGTTGCTTATTAGCATGTCTATTATTAACATATTGGCTGTTATTAGTTCTTATAAAGTACATATAATGCATGACATCCATAATCCTACCCAATACCCTAAACTTAACAACTACCTTATAAACTATTAATAAGCAGCAAATAAGGAGTTAATTGAGGCAAAAGTCATAGTTAATAGTTAGTTAATAGTGAGAATTGGACCCTAAAATAAAGTGTGACCAAAGAATGTTACTCAGTCTGCATGAATTCAAGAATTTTCCAATAACTCTGGAGCAAAGCATGTAAAGTACTTGCTGTGTGATTTACCTGCCGCTGGCTTCTGCATCCAGCAGTCTTCTGTACTCTGCAATCTCTATCTCCAGTCTGGTCTTGATGTCCAGAAGCATCTGGTACTCTTGACTCTGACGCTCCAGATCTCCACGAAGCTGTCCCAGTTGACCCTCCATTCCACCCACCTGCAAGCCCGAGGGGAGAAGACAGAACTTTTAACCCCAACACATTTTAATCAGGCTACAGTAAGAGATCTGTCTGTAAGATTTATGAGATGCATACGCTGGGGAACTCTCACCTGTGCCTGGTAGCCAGACAGCTTCAGGGCGTAGCGATTCTGAGTCTCACTCAGGGTGCTTTCCATGGATGATTTCTGTGAGGTGCGGATATTGAGAGAAAAATATGTTAGCGCTGATGACCAAAAATATACATTTTCAATACAATCAGGAAGTGTCTACTTTTAAAAGGTTTTGAATGTAACAGATTTATTTTATGTGAAACATTTGGCTTGAAAACTGTGTTGTAGATGCCAACTGGTTCGATTGGTCTTTAGATAATAAAACCAGTCAAACCAATTGGCATGCGTTTTAATGTGTCACTTATGTGTCCATATATTCTTCTGCACATACGCACCATGGCAACAAGAGACTGAAGCTCCACCTCCAGGGACTGTACTGTGCTCTTCACGGCGTTGACCTCGGTTTTCGATATCTCCAAGGTCTCTGTGCTTGTTACCACCTCTTGTTTCAAGGTCTCAGACTGCAAAAGAAGTGTTTTTTTTTGCAAGTGATTGTATAAATATTGTTTAATTTAATCCATGTATAAACCGAACATTATTTAATTTTATTTCCAACATTTTTGCCTGCGTGTAGCGTTTGTCATGAACAGAGTGAAGTTCTGGACTGAACTTACCTTCTGCTGGAACCAGCCTTCAAGGTCTCTCTGGCTTTTGGCTACGACCGTCTCGTAGTGCTCACGCATCTCAGCTAGAATTTTGGTGAGGTCTTCCTGTGGTGCGGCATCAATCTCCACGTTGACCTGTCCACTCATCTGATCACGAGAGGTCAAGAGGTCCTAAAGATATAGCATATATGATTTTCAGATGTCCAGCTTCTCATCACCGCCTGTTCATTCTTGCCTTCAAATGGCATGGTATGGAAATATGTCACAAAACAGTGAGCTTAAAGCTATAAAGCACCTTACGTGACCTGACCTCCTGTCTAAAATGTTTAACTTGAACAGTTTGTAGCATACATCATGTGTCTTAAGCTTGCTTTACTCCCTTCTGAAGGTTTTGCAGTGATTTACTACCTCCTCATGATTCTTCTTAATGTAGACCAGCTCCTCGGTGAGCTCTTCGATCTGCAGGTTGAGGTCTTTATGACTCATGTTGAGCTCGCTGAGAACGTTTTTCAACCCTGCGATGTCGGCTTCCACAGACTGACGCATCGCCAGCTCGTTCTCATATCTGTCCAACAGAAAGGAACATTATAAAATATTACTTTTTTATCAACCTGAAGATTTTTGTTGCTCTTACTGGCTGTTTTTCCCTATTTTGCTAGTTTTACTAGTTCATTACTCGTTAAAGGTATTTTGAGGAATGCTGGTAACCAAACAGTTGATGGTAGCCATTGACCTCCATTGAATGGAAAAAATACTGTGGAAGTCAATGGCTATCATCAACTATTTAGTTACCAACATTTTTCAAAATATATTCTTCTGTGTTCAGCAGAATAAAGAAACTCATACAGATTTGGAACAAGTGGAGGGTAAGTAAATGATGACTGAATTTTTATCTTGGAGTGAACATCCCTTTAAAAGGTCATTTGGTGCGATCAAAGCATTACTTTAACCTTCAAAATAATGCAAAAATCAAATTACATAAAAGTTGATTTGAAAATGAGTTGCACAGTTATTTTTTTATTTTTCGATTATTTATGTGCATTTCCACAGCATATACTCTATACACATTTTATGAAAATAATAACAATAATAATGAATTATTACTTCATTCTGAAGTCATCTGCAGCCAAGTTGATATTGTCAATGCTGAGGTGCACTGTGTTCTTTTCCTTCAAGGAACTCAAGATCTGTGAACAAAAAGTGAACATTGATTTTATTTTATTTACTTATTTCATGATAATGAAATATGCAATTTTCTTCTAGCAGTAACCACAAAGTGATTAGACTTACTTTAGCCTGGAGGTCACTGATAGTAGCTTCGAAGGCAGAGAAGTTATGAGTAGCACCTGTAGGAGAGACTCTGTTATCAAGGAATTGGCTTATCTTCAACTCGAGGTCAGCGTTGGCCTTTTCAAGGGAGTGAACCTTCTCCAGGTAAGCAGCCAGACGGTCGTTGAGATTCTGCATGGTGAACTTTCCATTGCCAGTGATGCTGTCATCTGCTCCACCGCTGATGCTGAATCCTCCTCCAGCTGCAGCACCACCGAATCCTGAACCTGCAGCACCAAATCCACCTCCATAGCCAAAGCCGCTTCCTGAACCTGCTGAGGCCATGGAGCGAGAGGCACTGGAGATACGGACCCCTGAACCTCCTGCGCCTCCGTACACGCTGCCAGCCCTCATAGAGCTGATGCCGCCACCTCCTCCACCTGCAGAGAAGCGTGAGGAGCCCATAGAGGACCTGCTGGAAACGAAGCTGCCGCTGGAGAAGATGGTAGCCATATGGATGGTGGTTTGTGGGCTTCCTCTGCTCTGGCTGGAGAGTGAGAAAAGTAGAGCAACTCGGGGTCCTTATATGTGATGGTACCGAGACTGACGCTTCCTAATGAGGACGTGTTGACCTTATTTCATCAAAAACTTGCTGACACCAAGGTATTCTGTCAGCTCAAATCACCTGAAATGAAAGGTGACGCTAAGAGTTAAGATTGGTTGATTGATCGGCCCCTGAAGTAAGTAATATAGAAGCTTGCATTCCTTCTCCAGACTCTTCTCAGATGAGAGCAGCTCTGTACATGTTCACACATTCATGGATGTTTCTTGTTTTTCACTGCTGGTTTTACTGCACTCTGAAACTAGAGTCTTCTACTCTAGAACAACCTTATAGCCTGTTAACTCAAATGGATAATTCACCCACAAATGAACATTCTGTAATTATGTTTCTTTCTTAAGATGAACACAATAGAAGATATACTGAAGAATGATGATAACCAAACAGTTTAATGTGCCCAATGACTTCAATGGTTTAGAAACATATGGAAGTCAATGGGGACCAGAAACTGATTGGTTGATCACATTCTTCTAAACCTACAGGTTTGGAAAAACTTAGGTAGTACATTTACATTTACATTTATTCATGTAGCAGACGCTTTTATCCAAATGAGGACAATGGAAGCAATCAAAAACAACAAAACAGCAATGATATATAAGTGCTATAACAAATCTCAGTTAGCTTAAACGCAGTACACGTAGCAAGGGCTTTAAATAAAATAATAAATAAAAAGAATATAGCAACCTAGTATTAGAGGTCTTTTTTATATAAGTGTATAATTAATAAATAATTGTATAATAAAAAATCAAAAAAGAATAGTGAGTGCTAAAGTTGAATTTAAAACATTTAACATTTAATGTAAAAGTCAGTAAACTGTGACTTTGTGCTTTGTGCTGTGCTTCTTTGGGATGGCACAATCAAGCAACGTTCACTTGCAGAACGCAAGCTTCTAGAGGGCAAATAAGTCAGAAGTAATGAATTTAGATAAATGGGTGCAGAGCCAGTGGTGGTTTTGTAGGCAAACATCAATGCTTTGAATTTTATACGAGCAGCTATTGGAAGCCAGTGCAAATTGTTTTTCGTTCTAGATTAATTGTAAAGGTTTGATAGAATTGGCTGGAAGACCTGCCAAGAGGGCATTGCAATAGTCCAACCTGGACAGAACAAGAGCTTGAACAAGGAGTTGTGCAGCATGTTCTGAAAGAAAGGGTCTGATCTTCTTGATGTTGAATAAAGAAAATCTGCAGGATCGGGCACTTCTAGCAATGTGGTCTGAGAAAGTTCCCTGATCATCAATCATAACTCCAAGGTTTCTGGCTGTTTTTGAAGGAGTTATGGTTGATGTGCCTAACTTGATTGTGAAACTGTGATAAAACGATGGGTTTTGCTTGAACCACAAGCAGTTCTGTCAAATTACAGAAGTTTGGGGTTAATTATTGCTTCAATGATGCACTCATTTAAAACTAATTGTGACTCTAAAATCTAAGCCACAAAAAGCTCACTACAGAAATTGAACAGTAGTTGCATCACGCAAGTGATGTAGCTGTGTTGAAAGAAGCAAGTTTGACTACAGAAAGTCTACCAAAGTGCAAAAGGATTAAACTGGACAAGGTATGAAACTTCATGGAGGTGTGCTGATCTCAATGTCAATTTAAGATTTGCCTACAGCGACTTATTAAATAACAGTTTTACTATAAAGGGGCTATAAAAGTGGATGCTTATTTGAAACAACTCAAGTTTGTGCATGTACCTGTGTGCACTACAAAGGGCAGCAGGATGTTTCTCACCAAGTTCAGCTTATCTTTACATTCCTCCCTCAGGCTGTTGAGCTAAAGAAACAGATCTCTGTATATGTCAATGTTACTAATATTTTATTAGTTATTGTTTGCCTTTAGTTCAACATAAAAGTTGGATGGATATTTAGTTTAATAAAAAAAATATATATATTTGAATGGACATTTGTTTGATTTGACAGTGAATCAAGTTTTTAAAACTCAAATTAGGATTATTCTAATTGTAATTAAGAAAATGTAATACAGCATTGTCAGTACTTATACTCAATTTCATGTTTATTAATAGCCACAGAATGTGTGTGCCCTAACTTAAAAAATGTAGTGTTCAGCATGCTTGAGCTACAAGGATTGTGTCTGACCCCTACCTTTTGTTGTTACCTCTCACTATTATATGTTCAACAAGTCATAAGCTCCCTGTGAGAGTGACTAATGCTATTTAGAAGCCTAGGGTCCCATCTATGAGATGCCTCTACACTCTTAAATGGTCAGTCATTCTGACTGATGTGCAGCAGGAACGAAGACCCTTCCTCTTGTGACATGTCATCTGTGTTAACCTTTCTGCAAGAGCTGCTGGATAAGGAGTGCATCCCTTCCAAGCTCAAAGCATATGTGGCAGCCATCGTGGCGAATCACGCTCTCATAGCTTGCCAGTCAGTCAGCGGGAACGACCTGGTCGTTATGTTCTGAGGGGAGCCTGAGGTTGAACCCACCTCCTCACCCTCACACTGTGGCGACATTGGACTAATCCATAGTCCTTATAGGACCCTACAAGAGCCACCCTTTGAGTCACTCCAGTCAGCCGACTTATGGCCCCTGTCGCCCAACTTCTAGCATTAGCATTGGTCAAGCTTACAAGCATTGTCAGAATGTGCTTCATGCCTTGAATTTGGGCCTAACAAATGTTGAGTCATCTTCAAACCAAGACATGACTATGTGCCTAATGTGCTCTCTACTTGGCCCCGGTTCAGTCTCTTAGATCCTGGATGTCCCAGTCCTTCTGGCACAGATTTTGTCCTCTTAGTTTATCTAATGCCCTTTGTGAGTGGAGAAGGTTTTGTTTTATGGACCACAGTCTGGTGGCCTGGGTCTCAAAATGAACTCATTCTTACAGGAGCCCTCAGTACCGGTGCTCTACAGCTTTGTTCTGCATTTGCTTATTGCACGGCACTGTTGGATGCATTCCACAACAGCATACAAAGCAATAGGAGAGACAGTTTAAAAGGAAACGCTCCAGTTACAAGCACAACATCGGTTCCTTGAGATAAGAGAACAAGCATTGCATAAGCTGCCTTTCTATAAGGCTGCACACGAGTCAATGACTGTTGCTATCAGTCGAAAGATTCTGATTAAATGGAACTCAGAGCCGACTTACAAAGCAGTCGGTGCCACCCATTTTGGTGGGTCGAGGCACCATTTGTTTGTGCAGCTACCCAAACGTGAACAAACCAGGCTTCATTATCAGAGTAAACAGAAGTTTCCTCATTAGCATACAATGCAAAGCTCTCAACGCCTTTATCTCTGGGATCTTTTTTTTTTTGCTAACTAAACATTACTCAGTAAAGCTTTTACAAAGCTTTTACATTAGCTTACATTAGCTAAAATTAAGGCTTGCACTGCAAAGTTAGCTTTCAAACTATGTCTAGTCACACTGTGCTATGTCAATTTTGCAGTTTTTCTGTGATAAAAATAATCAAGACTGTCTTGAGAAATACAATGAGCGATGAGCGATTGAACAGTTTGGAGAATAAAGATGATAAAGTTGTGGCCTAATAAAACAGAAATAGAAAGGAATATGGATTGGTTGTGAGTATACTCTGTTAAAATGTACATTGTCTGCATATGAATGCATTTAGTTAAATTCTTCTTTATTCATTTTAGACATGGCCTACGCACCATTTGTGTACAGTAAAGGTATGTGGAAAATAATTGGCCTATAAATTGTTTTTAAACTAAATGTTGTCCTTTTATTTGGTTTACTCATATAATAGTTATGTATATTAGGCTTAATTTTAAGGAAAAGAAATACACTAGGCTATTTATAGAGCCATTAATTGCTAATTAAAAGTATGTTACATTAACCAGGAACAAAAGTAAATAAGGATAATTACACTGAATATTACTTATTTATCTTTGGTTTTCCACCCAAAAACTTGCTGTGGCCTCCTCTGGCACCCAATTACAATTTTCTGGGGTCACCACTGCACTAAGCTTGAAAAGGGGGAAAAAGAAAATCCAAGCTTGTGTAATTTTAGATAAACCTAGTTTGTATATATTTTACAAGATGGCCTACTTTCAGTAGTACACAAAATGTGATACAAAAAACACACAGAAAGTATGTTTGTTAACAGAGTCCTGCAACAGAGTCACCTAAACTTAAAACCCGCTTCTCTAAATGAATCCCATAAGGTCAGTTTATTGTAAGAATGCTGGTTCTTGTTTGGTTAGCCAGCGGCGATTGCATGCTCGACCACAACAGCGCTTGCGCATTTCAACGAGGCGAGTAGCGATGGACAAAGTTGCCTCATAAGCACTGAGTCTTTCCTCTGATTGTTCCGGAAAAAGAAAGCCTTGAGAATGTTGGACGAAGTGCCATCTGGTGGTTAGTAAAAGAAATAAAGCAGCCAAAAGCCTGTGAAGGAAGCTCCTTCACTCATTGATCTAAAGTTTTGCAGTAGCTTGAGTTGAAGATGTAAAAATCAGTAAATATTTCACCAACCTCGTTTTGGGGGTTCAGTGGTCGTGTGATCAAGCTCAGTCAGTGTGTAAACGCTGTATTTTTAAATGTATTTATTAAGCACTGTCTCTACTATAGAACGTGTTAGTCCAGTGGATTCGTGTAATGTGCAATGGGCCTCAAATCCCAACATATGTCACCTTTTTTCAGTTGATTTTGAAATCACCACCTGTCAGATGCATCAATACAGCAAGGGATAAATGGAAGAAGCAGAGACCTGGTTTGTCAGTGAACATAGTGGTTGTGTAACTTATATTTGCTTTTATTTTATTGCCTTTGCAAGCACCTCATATCATAGCATTGCGACATTTGTCTTGTTTCAGATTTCCCCAGCCTGTTCTTGTACCCAGTAATAATAAATGTGTTCAAAGGTGTGTACTCACTAGAGAGAGATTTAATCATTGTTGTAAATGTGAAGCATTTATCTTATTTTTGTAATTGGATATAATTCTTAAAAAGACATTTACTTTGAGGAGAAACTTTAGCCTGATTTAATGTCAGTTAATGCATCAGCAGCTGTTTCTATTTTCAAGTTTTATGATAATCGAGCACATAAATGTTCTTTAAAGTTAACTTTCATAATTTTGTTTTTGTTTTTTAACTCTAATATTACCACAACTAGGCTATAAACCTAGCATATCTGTATATTTTTTGCATGAATTTTCCTATTGTCACATAAAATATGACAACAAAATAGAAGAAAATAAGACAAACACCAGAAATGCAGAGTTAGAGCACCGTTAGTGCAGTTTATTGGTTTTTCATAACTCGAAGTATTGTTGTTTTTGCTCAAGAGAGCTTCTGAGACACAACCTCGCTTTTAGACTGGGAGGACGAGCTGACCACTTTGCCGTCCACAACCTCTTCCACAATGGTTACCACTTTGCGTGTAGTCGAGGATGAGCTTGTGCTTGAAACAGAGAGGCTGCAGAGGTAGAAAACAAAGAATATTACAGAAATGCCAGACAGAAATCTCCTCTCACTTTAATTCTGTTTGTTATAATAAACCATCATTGCTCACTGAAAAAAACTGACGCTATATAAATGTATTTATTAAGAGACTGTGTGTTGTATTTGCTTCTTACCTAGTAGCTTCTCCATCCAGCAGTCTTCTGTACTCCGCAATCTCAATTTCTAGTCTGGTCTTGATGTCCAGAAGCATCTTATACTCTTGCCCTTGACGCTCCAGATCGGCACGAAGCTGCATCAGCTGCTCTTCCAGGCTGGTGACCTGGAGCTGGTAGCTGGACAACATGGAAGCGTAGCGGGCCTGTGTGTCTGCCAAAGTGCCTTCCAACGATGCTTTCTGTTGGGGAAATCTTAGTTACTCTGTGTTCTATGCAATGTGATGACCAACATTTACAAGATTCATCTCTGCTTGCTTACCATACTGAGTTGTGATTGTAGCTCGATTTCAAGACTTTGGAGTGTGCGTTTAACCTCTGTGATTTCAGATCGGGATGTTTGAAGGGTTTCTGTGCTCACGGCAACTTCCTTGCTGAGGGCTTCACTCTATGAGAGGAAAATCATACATAGCAGTCAGATAAGTCATCTGTTGTTTTACATTACAATATAGTTCTTTAAAGAAAAAAAAAACATCTGATTTTACCTTAGACTTGAACCAAGTCTCAAGTTCTTTGCGGTTTTTGGCAGCAACGGCCTCGTAGTGCTCACGTATTTCAGCCATGACCTTTGTCAGGTCTTCCTGTGGTGCTGCGTCTATCTCCACGTTGACTTGTCCGCTCATCTGGGCACGAGCTGCCAAGAGTTCCTAAAGATGCAATAACAACTACTGAGCATTTGCCTCACATTCATTTGAACTAAATATGAACTAAGCACCAACTTACCTCCTCGTGGTTCTTCTTGAGGAAGATCAGCTCTTCTCTTAGACCCTCGATCTGCATCTCCAGATCAGATCTGGACATTGTCAGCTCATCCAGGACCCTCCTCAGGCCAGCAATGTCTGCCTCTACAGACTGCTTCATGCTCAGCTCATTCTCATATCTGCACAAAAAAGAAACAGATTTTAATGCTTTGGACCTTTTACAAATAGCTTTTGTTTAGGTTGCTAGTCACTTACTTGACCCTGAAGTCATCAGTAGCCAGCTTGGCATTGTCAATGCTCAGGTAGATGCCTCCATTTAAACGTGTGGCATCCTGGATCTTCAGTAGCACAAAATAAATAAAAAAGGGTCAAATTGCATTTTTGAGAAATAGAGTATTTTTTTTTTTGCACATGTTTTGCAAATTAGGAACCATGAGATAATGATTGATGTTGGTAAAGAATAAATAAAAGAAAATCTAGGTAATCAAATTTAGGCAGTTGCATAATTGAGGAATTTTCATCAAATGCTTTAAACATATGCTTTGAAATGAGCAACCTTGGGATATTGCAAACTGGTTAATTTCTGTCTAAAGGTAGTTTAATTATTAACTTGACTATCATGTTTTGTAGCTAACTCACATACCTTGCCCTGGAGGCCACTGATTGTAGCATAATAGGCGCTGTAGTCACGAGCAGAGGGGCCCATCCTGCTCTCCATGAACTGCCGGATCTTCAGCTCAAGATCAGCATTGGCCTTCTCAAGAGAGCGCACCTTCTCCAGGTAGGAGGCCAGACGGTCATTGAGGTTTTGCATGGTGGCTTTCTCATTTGCGGACACATCAATGGCATCAGCCAAGTTGAAACCACCTCCAAACCCAGCACCGGCACCAGCAGAGAAGGAACGATGAGCAGAGGCACTAGAGATACGGACCCCACTTCCCCCTGCTCCTGCATACACACTACCGGCACGCATGGCTGTGACACGACCAGCTCCACCACCAAAGTGGGAAGAACCTCCTGAAGACATGTAGGTGCGGCTGGAAGAAGAAGAAGTCATCATTTTGGAGGAGGCTTGCTGTCGTTCTCAACTGGAGAATGGCTGGAGAATGAGCGAGCGGATGAGTGAGGAGAACACGACCCCTGTCTTTTTTATATGGACAAATGGGGGAGGGACTAGATGGAATGCCTAAGGGGGTGGACCAAGATACTATTACCCCTTTCCCTAATGCAGCGGGTGTGGCTGAAGACAGGACTGCATAGTGTCAATGTTTTAGAGTTCCACTTAAATTCTTCAGAATTTCCTTAAAGATTGCCAGCAGCATGTTATCATAGACTGAATAAATTGACTTAACTGGTTTGTTAAATGAAACTTTTCTTTCTAGTTTAATGAAACTTTTACTGTTTGCTTTAGGAATGCACAGTATATTGGTTGTCACATATTTAAATATATTCAGTAAATTATATCAAACAATCATTGGACCTTACTATATATCTCTTTATTGTTCAACATGAATAAAACGTTTCATCAAAGCCTATAACATTTGTGTGTGTGTGTCGGATTCAGGATTCAGAAGATTGTAATCTTTGCTTTGCATAAGTATCCATCATTTCTTTATTCCAGCTGTTGTTCATAACAGGCCAGTTTTTAAATAATTTGTGGAGTAAACGTTAGACTTATTTAAAAATAAAAAATCAGTTTTCCATTACACATGGTGGTTGCTGTTATTTAATGCATGTTCAAATGTATATATTTTTGTATATATTAATAATATAAACAATGAGTTATAGGCATTGATTAAAATTCATAGTTTGTGTGTGTTTAATATTCTTTTTTTTTTCTTTTTCTTTTTTTTTTACAGAAACTACATTTAAACAGTGCTGTTGAATCTAAATTAGCTATATTTAACACTAAGCGATATAAAGCAGGTTTAGCTTGTCTGGAGTGGGTTTCGGATGACCTGCTAATGATAATCAGGCTTGTTGTGACAGGTTGGAATGTTCATATTTCAAAAGGCAAATAGAAAGTTTTCTATTTGAGTGCAACAGTGTTGTGTGGTTCAACTTTTAACTATTTTAAACATTTGGTTATATTAAGTAAATTCCTAAGTTTTTTAGTTAGAACTAATTCTTGAGTGATTTAGATTTGTTTATTCTGACTCATATTTTGTTCAAGGTTCAGAATCAACCCTACTTTACACCTTTACACCAACAGGAGGCAGTGTCCAGAAACTTTCCAGGGTCCCTCCCAGCATGTAAAGCGGTCATGCAATAAAATGGACTTTATTGTTCAAAACTTGCTGCAGGGACAGCTACCTAGAGCAATGCTTCCCAACCCTGTTTCTGCAGGCTCATTGTTTAATCAGGATTGTAAAACTGAGGAAAAGTTTTCAAATATTTATTGTCGGTGATAGCCTAGAGCTACAGTACCTGGGGTTATGTCCTTTGTTGAATGCCACAGAGGTAATGAACCTTTGAGGTTTGACACTTTAACATTTACTAGTCTATGTCAATTCAGAGGTATGGCTGACATACCTTCAGTGCTTTTATAGGCAAACAGTTTTAAATACACTTCATGCGAATGTTAATATTGATTAATTTCTTCCATCTTTGGTCTGTTGATTACTTGATTTAATTTGATGAGGATCAGAGAAACTTAGAACAGTGCTGGATAGTATCTGGTGACATGTTTTGGATAAAATAAAAAATCTGTAACTGGATTATATTATGTTTTATAATGCTTATAATCAGGCTACAATTACTTTTATATGGATTGCATATTCTTAAAACTGCAGTAAATGATTCATAATTTATTGATTCTCCTTAATTCTTCTTTTTTTCTCTCTTTTAAAGCTTCCTTTCAAATACCTTACTGTGTGTCATACCCTTAAAGGTGCCATATGCAAAAATTGAGGTAAAAATATCCATAACATGACGTACACGCATCAAAAGAATGAGAAGAAATAAGGGCGATGATGTCATTAAAAAAATGTCAAGTTATAGTGCTGCAGAGATATCAACCTTAATTAGCATTAGCATTACTAGCCCCGGCCCGACAGGTGTCGTAATACCAGTTTCGGCCATGGGAGGCGGTATGCGGGCAACATAACCACCAGCCAACCTGCAATACACGAATAACTCGCACGGCTTGTGGGCATGTACTTGAACCTGATGTCAATCGTGTGGAAAGTACAGCCCAGTACTTCATTTAAGTTCAGGGAAGAGAGAGAAATTATGGCTCAAGCCCTTGGCAAGAGACCAACACCCGCTACAGGGAAACAACCGCGCTCGGAATCACAAATCAAATCCGATAAGAAAAATCGGCACTGCTCTTAATCGCTGGAGACAACTGATGGACCTGAACTTGCAACATTTCTTTTCGATTGGTAAGTTAGATGCTGTTAGTATTTCGCTAGAAGTTTGTTTTATATGTTTGTGTATTTGTTTTCGGGAAGTTATAACATAGAAATGTATTGAAGGCTGTTCGATAAACGTGCTAATGTTAGCGATGGCTAACCGTAGCTGCATTTGATAATTAGCTAGCTACAACTTAACGTTACCCATTTTATTATATCATAACTAACCTGCTCTGTCTAGTCTGTTGGTCTCCTTGTCCTGTTTGCTTCGTGGTTTTTCTGTGAGTGAAAAAATTTATGTGTGGTGTGAAAGCGTGTGAAAAGAGTCAATAGCGTGTGTCTCTCGGTGAATGCTTGAGAGTTGGCACATTAGCTACCAAGCAGAATAAAGGACAAGTTGATTATTGCTGTTTAGCGTTTGTATTAATCTATGATGTGTCCCTGTTTGCGTACAGGGACATAAAAAATAAATTAAAAGTGATACGTGGACCAAGGTGTCTGAGATTGTTCATTTTAAGTAAAGGATCCTACTCCACAACAATATTTAATGAGGTTAACTTATAACTCCTTGTGGTTAGTCTGCACGAGATCAACAAGCTTGTTTGCTTTGCAGCCGCTTTAAATACAAAATAAGCATTCGATCTACGTTAGAGCATCTGAGCGCTCACAAATCTTTCTGCAGCGTCGTGAGCAGAGCGGTAAGAGTGATTTTTGAAGCTCTAGACGCCGGCGGTGTGAACGCACAGTTAGGCTTCGGCTATGGCTGTAGTGTTGTTGTGAAAGTAGGGGCGGAGCATAGAGTCTATGCCATTTCTCGTTTGTTACTCTAGAGTAGACCAATTCACTTTATTGAGGCATATTGCCCCCATCTGGTATGGAATGTGGAGTATGACTTGATTTTTTTTGCCAAACATTACAGATGGCACCTTTAAGCTCTGACTACAGTATATACAGGTGCATCTCAATAAATTAGAATGTCGTGAAAAAGTTCATTTATTTCCATAATTCAACTCAAATTGTGAAACTCTTGTATAAAATAAATTCAGTGCACACAGACTGAAGTAGTTTAAGTCTTTGGTTCTTTTAATTGTGATGATTTTGGCTCACATTTAACAAAAACCCACCAATTCACTATCCCAACAAATTAGAATATGGTGACATGCCAATCAGCTATTCAACTCAAAACACCTGCAAAGGTTTCCTGAGCCTTCAAAATGGTATTTCAGTTTGGTTCACAAGGCTACAATCATGGGGAAGACTGCTGATCTGACAGTTGTCCAGAAGACAATCATTGACCCCCTTCACAAGGAGGGTAAGTCACAAACATTCATTGCCAAAGAAGCTGGCTGTTCACAGAGTGCTTTATCCAAGCATGTTAACAGAAAGTTGAGTGGAATGAAAAGATGCAAAACCAACCTAGAGAACAGCAGCCTGAGGATACAAGCAAAAACCATTCATGAATTTGAGTGAACTTCACAAGGAATGGACTGAGGCTGGGATCAAGAGCCATCACACACAGACATGTCAAGGAATTTGCTGAAGCACAATCACACCACAAGTGATCCATGTTTCTGAATTTGGGGTGCCAAAAAATCCCTCAAGCAATTAGACCATATAAAAAACACCATCTTCATCGTATCCAGTGATCAAATAAGTTTCTATTTAATTATTTAGCTGATGTTTATTTACTTTTTTATTTTATTTTTTCATTTATAAATTAAGAACAAAACAACCATCACATTGGAGTGATGACTCCCATACATTATTTATGGGACTGAGACATCATACAAGAGTATTGATATTTGCAGTTGCGCAATACTATGTGTCAAGAGTAAGCTAGGCTGATGATAATAGAGAGATGACTTCTAATGAGGGTCATGTGCAACAAATTATGTATTCTATAAAATGCTGCGTTGCTTCTGATTCTGGTTAAATAGAGCTGTGACGTTTGACATTAAATGTATTATTTGTATTATTATTTATGAGATTTGGCTTAATGGAAAAAAATTGTAGAAATAATTCAGTTTTGCATATGATTTGGTTTATACCCTGATAGCCCACGTACATGTTGGAGATGTCTATTTGACGTCTGCATTTACATCAGCAAAACTTGTTTTAAAGTGTTTGCTCATATGTCTATAGGACGATTCCTATCAGATGTCAAACAGAAATTTACAAGATGTCTTTAAGATGTTTATGATTTAGAATGTAAGTAAAACGGACATCTTACAGACGTCTTGAGATGTTTGTACACAGCAGATGCTTTCCAGATGAAGCAATCTTTAACAGACATCTTGGAGATATTTATGCGTGCTATCTCTGGGAAGAGTACATATGAGGTAGACTCGCTCCATCGGTCAAAACAGACAATTCTTACAGTATGCTGCATTTGGGTCTTTGAGTTAGTTGTGACAACGCATTTATATGAGTTATTGATTTTTATATTTGGTTTTCAAATGACTTTTAATTGACAAACGCAAATGACCAAAACAAGACAAACACAAAAATGCACAGTTAGACCAGTTTATTGGCTTTTCATCACTCTTATGTGGATAGCTTTTGCTCAGGAGGGCTTCTGAGACACAACCTCGCTTGACTGTGAGGATGTGCTGACCACTTTGCCATCCACTATCTCTTCCACAATGGTTACCACTTTGCGTGTAGTTGAGGTTTTGCTTGTGTTTGGGACACTGCAGAGGGAGAAAATAAAGAAGATTAAATAAAGCTCACTTAAAAATTAGAAATTTAAAGTTTAATCTACATGCCATTTTAATAGATTTCGTATTGTAGTTGTGTCTCACCTTGGAACCTCTCCATCCAGCAGTCTTCTGTACTCTGCAATCTCCATCTCCAGTCTGGTCTTGATGTCCAGAAGAATCTGATACTCTTGCCGTTGACGCTCCAGATCACCACGAAGCTGTCCCAGCTGCTGCTCCATGCTGGTCACCTGCATTTGGTAACCGTTTAACATGGAGGAGTAGCGGTTCTCTGTGTCTGCCAAAGTGCCTTCCAGTGACGCTTTCTGTTAGGGAAATGTCATTATTATTTACATTGTGATCACAACAAAACACATCAGAAAGATTTATTCTGTTTATCTCAGCTTGCTTACCAAACTGAGTGTTGAATGTAGCTCGATTTCAAGACTTTGGAGTGTGCGTTTAAGCTCTGCGATTTCAGTTCGGGACGTCTGTAGAGTTTCTGTGCTCAAAACAACTTCTTTGCTGAGGGCTTCACTCTGTGAGATGAAATCCATTGGAAAGCAGTCAGACAAGTCTTTTGTTGGATTTGCTTACAATATAACTTTGCAAATTTACAGACTAATTTTCATTTTACCTTACTCTGGAACCAAGCTTCAAGTTCTTGGCGGTTCTTGGTAGCAATGGCCTCGTAGTGCTCACGGATTTCAGACATGACCTTTGTCAGGTCTTCCTGTGGTGCTGCATCTACCTCTACATTGACTTGTCCGCTCATCTGGGTGCGCACTGCCAAGAGTTCCTAAAAATGCAATAACAACTACTGAGCATTTGCCTCTCATGCATTTTAAGATGAGCTATCAAATGTGAACTAAGCACCAACTTACCTCCTCGTGGTTCTTTTTGAGGTAGATCAGCTCTTCTTTTAGACCCTCAATCTGCATCTCCAGATCAGATCTGGACATTGTCAGCTCATCCAGCACCCTCCTCAGGCCAGCAATGTCTGCCTCTACAGTCTGCCTCATGCTCAGCTCATTCTCATATCTGCACAAAAATGATTCATTATAAATACTGTGGATCTTTAATTAAAAATGTGTTTATATTGTGCAAGCCTTTAAGTAGCAGACTTACTTGACCCTGAAGTCATCTGCAGCCAGCTTGGCATTATCAATGTTCAGGTAGACGCCTCCATTTACAAGTGTGGCATCTTGGATCTTCAGAGGAACAGAATGAAGATGCAGTTTTAGATCACTCTTTTTCATGAGTACTTAAGAATTGTATTTTATACTATATGAATACATGTATTGCATAGGAAGAATGATGCGATATTTGGAGTTGGTTAACTTTTGTCTCAAGCTGGATTAATGATTGACTTGACTAATATGTTCAATAATTAAGTCACATACCTTGCCCTGGAGGTCATTGATCGTAGCATAATAGGCACTGTAGTCACGAGCATCAGGAGAGGCCTTGCTTTCCACGAACTGCCGGATCTTCAGCTCAAGATCAGCATTAGCCCTCTCAAGGGAGCGCACCTTCTCCAGGTAGGAGGCCAGACGGTCATTGAGGTTTTGCATGGTGGCTTTCTCATTTGCGGACACATCAATGGCATCAGACAGGTTGAAACCAGCATCGCTACCAGCAGAGAAGGAACGAGGAGCAGAGGCACTAGAGATACGGACCCCAGTTCCTCCTGCTCCTGCGTACACACTGCCAGCAAGCCGTGAGCGAGGATATGCTCCTGAGGACAGGAAGCTGTGTGTGGAGGAAGAAGACATCGTTTTGAAGGTGGCTTGCTGTCGTTGTCTGCTCTGGCTGGAGAATCAGAGAGATCAGTGAGGAAAAGACGACCTCTCTTCCTTTTATCTGGACAAATGGAGGAGGGACTGTAAAGATTGCCTTAGGTGATGGAGAGTGAAACTATTTCTCCGTTCCCTAAGGCAGCAGGTGTGGCAGAAGAAAAATTTGAATGGTATGTTATCATTTACAGTTTCACAAGAAAAAATACTTTGGGGGGTTATGTGAGTTTCATCTGCTGATGTTTTGTTTTAATAATACGTTTTCTTCGTTGCAAAATCTATTATAAAAATGTAGCGTAAAAGTGTAGCTATTATATATATATATATATATATATATATATATATATTAGCTCTGATGAACAATAGGTAGGATATTCTTTGTATTTCTTACAGTTCTGACAAATATGAAAAATTCAGAGATGTTAAAAAATAATGGATTGTTAGAACTTTTTAGATGCGCTTCAATAAAATAAAAAAATTACATTCAGATTACAACTTTTGAAAATGAACAACTGAAATGACATCAAAATGTCTAGCATTTGGCACACAAAACTAAAATTTCCTGTGAAATGAAAGCATTTCCACCCTTTGTAGAAAACTTATCAGATCAAACTGAACCCGCCTCAGGCATGATAAACCTGTTTTATCTTTTGATCATACCAGGCTTTACCGTCAAACGAATAGGTTTTGACGTTTAATTATGTTTGAGTGTACATCGTGAGGGTTTGACTCCAGAGCAGATCAATTATATGGTTGTATCTGCAGAGAATGTGGTAGGATGACAGTACAACAAACACTTTTCTTTTCGATAGATTCATTACAGTGTGGGCTTCTATATTTAATCAGTGTTCTTTCAGTAACATAATGCATAAAATAACTTAGATTTAATTTCGTTAAATGAGAATGTGATGTAGCAAAGGTGTCATATGATGCTTTTTTAAAGATAATTATTTTGTTTATTTGGAGTAACAGAATATGTTGACATGGTTTAATGTCCAAAAAACACATCCCTTTTCAAAACTGTACATTATTGTAGGTCCTCTATGCCCTGCCTCTCTCAAAACAAGTGTTTTCTACAAAGTCCTTCCTTCCGACAAGCGCAGTCTGCTCTGATTGGCCAACTGACCCAGTGCATTGTGATTGGCCGAACACCGCAAGTGCTTGTCGGAAATGTAATGCCACTTTCCATAATCACAAGCTTCATCTTTCAAAATAAATGTAAAGACAGTTAATAATGTCCTTAGTTTTACCATCAGTTTCAAGTCCGAAAGGGGAACAGAGTCACGTGACATACATGACACAAGATACAGTGATGTAGCTCGTATGTGTTTGCAGTACACAAGCCACGGATGGTTAAGACAGCCTTTACGAAAAAGAAGTTTATTCAAGTGTGCTATAAGTATACTTCTTTTAAATGAAATATAGAAAAGTATGCTTTTAGTTTACTTCTCAGTAATGGGCTTTATGTAGTCCTCAGAAATATACTAAACATCACATTTAGGTATACTTGACTTATACTTTCAAAAAGTCTAAATATATTTGAGCTATACTCCTAGAATCTGTGTTTTCGTTGTTATACAGTAGAGGGCACTAGGACACATCTTCTGCATAGAATAAAAAAAAAAACACACAAGTGAAGAAAAAACAAAACAACAGATACTAACACATGTAATCTAACACAATCATCTTACTTGAAACAGCAACAAAACTGTAACGTTATTGAACAAAATATCGACAGATGAAGTAATAATTACAGTCTAGCTTTGGGGTGTTGATCAACTCCATCTACGTTTTGATTATCATTCTGAATCTAATTCATAGTCGTTTTTCAGTTTTATGTTGAAAATGTTATTTCTTTATTTTTTATGAAACTTACCCACATTAAAGTGTTTAAAAATAATTTTAAAACCTAAATAGGGACATAGTAGTATACTTAAAGTATGATGTAAAGTTCACTTTAATTATCAGAAGGATGTCCAGACAGGGGAAGACACAGTAGGGGAATGGGGAGAATGCAAGACAGGTTTAACTTTGGACAGATGAAAGACAGGGTGCACACGGCTAAGAGAATTGGGCTACCGA
The DNA here is from genome assembly GCF_003368295.1 of Carassius auratus. Classification (NCBI taxonomy): domain Eukaryota; kingdom Metazoa; phylum Chordata; class Actinopteri; order Cypriniformes; family Cyprinidae; genus Carassius; species Carassius auratus. Next base: position 15,171,435 of record NC_039286.1, read on the forward strand.
AGATGAACCGTCACCGGGTTGATGACCTTGGAAATACGGTATGGTCCAAAGAACGTGGGAGCCAATTTTCGCGATGGGACCCTCAGTGGCAAATCCTTGGTGGAAAGCCATATGCGTTGTCTGCAGACATAAAAAGGCATCAACCTACGGTGATGATCCGCGGCGGTCTTAAAGCGTCCCCTTGCTCGGATAAGCACCTCCTTGGTCCTGCTCCAGATGCGGCGGCAGCGCTGAACAAAAGCCTGAACTGAGGGGACTGCTGCCTCGGTGCCTTGGAAAGAAAACAGAGGGGGCTGATAACCTAGACTACACATGAAAGGGGACATACCTGTAGATGACACAGGTAATGAGTTGTGAGCATATTGCCCACGTCAGTTGATGACTCCAGGAGGGGTTATGGGATACCAGGCAGCGAAGCATCCGACCGAGATCCTGGTTGGCGCGTTCGGTCTGGCTGTTGGTCTGCAGATGAAAGCCTTATGACAGACTCGCGGAGGCTCCAATCTGTCAGCAGAACTCCCTCCAAAAATGCTAAACTAATTGGGCCCCCCTGTAAGAAACCATGTCCTCCAGTCAATGACCACCCGGGCCATCTCCTTAGCTGAGGGGAGTTTAGAAAGGGGAACGAAGTGGACCGCTTTGGAAAATCACTGAGAATAACTGTATTGCCACTGGATGGAGGGAGTCCAACCACGAAATCCAGGGCAATATGGGACCAGGGGCGGGATGGGATGGGAAGCGCCATTAACAGACCAGCGGGAGGAAAATTAGACGATTTATTGCGAGCACAGACCGAACACGGCCCAATGAACTGGCGTACGTCCTCCGCCATGGCAGGCCACCAAAACCACTGGCAGATGGCAGCCGGCGACCTCCTCCCTCCTGGATGGCACATGATTTTGGAGGAGTGGCCCCACTGGAGAACGGCGGAGCGGACCGACTCGGGCACGAAGACCAGACCCGTGGGACACACCGCGGGCACCCCAACTCCCTCCTGCGCTCATCTGACGAGGTTCTAAATTCCCCAGCACGCATCCCAGAGGTATTATGGTGTCGGGGGGTGGATCGCCTGGAGAAGCGAAAAGACGTGACAGCTATTTTTTAAGTCATTGGATGCTGTCGGAGCGTTTGATGACCAACCGAAATTGACTTTGATGGAGGTTAGCATGGTCAGAGGGGCCGCCACCTGCCCGAAGTTCCTGATGAATCACTGATAAAAATTGGTGAATCCCAGGAACAGCTGAAACGCCTTATGGGAATCAGATGTCTGCCATTCAGAGTCGGCCCTCACCTACGCAGGGTCCATGCGAATCCCCCCCATCCAAGATGATGTGTCCCAAGAACGAAACTGACTGAACGTGGAACTCGCAGTTCTCTTCCTTAACAAACAACTGATTTTCTAACAGCTGTTGAAGCACTTGTCGAATGTGCTAGACATGATCCTGGAAAGAAGAGGAGAAAATTAGGATGTCATCCAAGTAAACGAAAACGAACCTGTCAATCATGTCCCGCAGCATGTCGTTGACAAGTGCTTGAAAAACCACTGGGGCTTTGGATAAGCCGAAGAGAAGAAATTACATGATATTCAAAGTGCCCATGGGGCGTGTTAAACGCGGTCTTCCATTCGTCCCCCTCTTTGATCCATACCAGATTGTAAGCATTGCGAAGATCCAATTTCATGAAAAACTCGGCCCCCTGCAGGAGATCAAAGGCCGATGACATCAACGGCAGAGGGTACCGGTTCTTAACAGTGATGTCATTCAGCCCTCGATAGTTTATGCAGGGGCGCAGAGAGCCATCCTTCTTCTTCACGAAAAAGAACCCCGCTCTGGCCGGAGAAGAAGAGGGACGAATAATACCGAAGACCGCCCACAGATCGTGGTAACAAGCCAGGACCCGAGAAAGGTCCGCCTTCTCCTCCTGTAGGGAAACAGAAAGAGACCGGGGAGGGAGCAGACAAAAGGCAATGTGTGTAGCAATACTGACTCCATGACAAAACTAAATTGTCTGCCCAGTTAATGTTCGACCCATGACGAATGAGCCAGGGATGATCCAAATCCAAAGGAGCAGACGGAGATCTACAGACTAGGAACTTGAGGTCCTCCCGGTGGGTCCCGGAGGTAAGAACACTCACCGAATCAGTGATATGGGTTAATCTGCATGCATGGCCAGCCGTCGAGTCCATGAGCGACTATAGGTGACTGAAGGGGTTGGATGGGAATCTCCCAAGCGCGCGCCCAATCATCATCAATGAAGTTGCCCTCTGCCCCAGAGTCAATGAAAGCTGAAGCCTTAAACAAAGAGCGTTTAGTGAACAGAGACACAGGAAGATGAGTGCGTGACCTGTGAGTGGGGGAAATGGCAGTACCACTCAAAATAACTTTCAGAGGTGAATGAACAGCCTTTGCAGGACAGGAGTGAGCTTGGTGTCCTTGAGCCGCGCAATACAGTCAGAGGCCCTCCAACAGGCGGCGTTGTTTCTCCTTGGGTGTGAGGCGCAAGCGATCCACCTGCATCGGCTCATACCTCTCGGCACTCTGGGATGGAGGAGCGGATGTGACTAGCTTGGATGGAGTCTACTCGAACTCGGTGGCACAGCTCTCTCCTGGTGTGTATGCGGCGGGACAAAGTGATTACCTCATCCAAACATTCAGGAACTTCGCGGGCATAAAGTTCATCCTTGACACAGTCATTGAGACCCTCTAAAAAATGAGTGATAAGGGCCTCAGTGTTCCATCCGCAAGTAGCGGCCAGGGTGCAAAATTGCACTGAGTAATCAGCCACCGAACGTCTGCCCTGTTGGAGACGCACTAACAGACGTGACAACTCCTTGCCAAAAACATACTGATCAAAAGTCTTAATCATCTCCACCTTAAAGGAACTGAAATTAGAACAGTACCTGGCCTGCGATTCCCACACAGTGGTACCCCAGTCACGTGCTCTACCTGTGAGCAGAGAGATGATGTGGGCCACCTTGGAGACTTCTGACGCATAGGTTCTAGGTTGTAGAGAAAACACTACCTCACACTGAATAAGGAATGATTTACAATTAGTAGGCTCACCAGCATACGTAGGGGGTTATTCACTCTCGACTCAGAGGAGAAAGTGGACAGGAGAGAATCTCCTGGAGAATCTCCCGGAATCTTCTTGAGTGAGACGATCGAGTCGACCCACCAATTCAGGGATTTGAGCCACCAGGGAGTTCACAGAGTGGCAAGTGGAAGACAGTTCCATCTTGTGCCGGCCCAGCATCTCTCCCTGATGCTCCAAAGCAGACTGCCAAGTTGAGACTTCCGCTGGGTCCATTCTGGGTCAGTGTGTGTTTTCAGGACAGATAAGGAGCCAAGAACAGATGAGGCTGAAAAATTATACTTTATTATCAGAAGGAAGGCGAAGACCTAATGTCCAGAAAAACCAAAAACCCAATTTGGAAATAATAGCTCAGTCTTGACTTCCAACAGCATGGCCTGCGTGTCGTGCGCTCAGCCTCTGAAAGCGCCAGGAGTGGAGAGGACAACGAGTATGAGACGGCAGGCAGGAGAGTAGTCGAGCAGATGGGGGGGGGGTCAAGCGAAGGCTGGGCTGAGAATGGCAGGCAGCAACAGGGTCAAAAACAGGCCAGGTCGAGAAACCAGAAGAACAGTCCAAAAAGCTCTGAGGGCAAAGCACACGTTACACCAACTGGGCAGACAAGTAATCGAGCGCACAGTCCAGACAGGAGGAACAGGATGGAGCCGAAGCCGAAACGCCATACATTACAGAACACTGATATTTGTATACTTGCTACATAAAGTATACTTAAAATATACTTGAACTTTATTTGAGTATCCTTAATAAAATTAACTTGAAGTATAATAATTTTTGGTAAGGGAGCTGACTCTTACTGACACTTCCCTGACGCTTACACACACACACACACACACACACACACACACACACTTAAACTAATAACAAAACATATGTACAGTAGCTAATTCAGAAGCGAGGGATTGTCGAAGCAAAGTCAGAATTAAATCCTCTCCTAGGTTCATGAAACGTTCGTACATAAAATGCGTTGCTGTTCTGTTGTAAGTAATCTTAAAAATTCTTAAATGCATCTACTTTTGGAAGGCAAAATGAAGTGTGTTTAGTTTCACGTAGATACACACAGCATCTCCCTGACACAGCTGCTTCACACTAACTGCGTTTACTGAAACCAAGCATTCTTTCTTTGCGTGAACATTTTGGTGGCATTATGCAAATATTTCCGCATAGTGATGTAGACATGTTAGAACGAGCCATTTTAGGGGGCGTGGCAGAGTCTTAACTTTGATAAACAATATCTCTTTGAATTTGAGACTTTGGTCTTTGCAACTTTACAGATCTTCTTTATGCACCAAGAGCTTGTAACACTCCAAAGAGAAAGGAAAATAATTAAATCATATCATCAAATGACCCCTTTAAACTGCTTAACCCTCAGCCTATAAACCCATTGGGCAAATAACTCTGACCAAAATGACAGAAACAGACAAGGAAGTGTTAGAGTTAGTCTTCAGGTTAAAAGTGAACAAGCAGGTTTAAAGTAACTCCCAAAGCATTTAAATTACGCAGAAATTTCACTTGTGATTGTGCAAGAAACATCAAAGATAGTCACTAAATCATAAATAATCACAAACCTAATTTAGTTATAGTTGCATATATGCAACCCATATATTGCATGGATAAAAACAGTTGTTTTTCACTGTAGATCTGAATTAAATATTTAGCCTAAGTCAGCTTTATCAATGCCCCGAGTCTTCTGTATATGATTTTCTGATGTGTTCTGAAATAGCTGATTTTTAATTATTTTCCTTGGAATGAAATAATGTTTAGATTAAATGCATGTTACATTTTATTTATAATGCTCTATAAAACCTATATTTCTTAAGTTCTTTTGTAGAAACAGTAGACAAAAGACAAAAAAATAGAATAATTAAACCGATGTCAGTGTAGAGTAAAAGGAATTTTAAGAACAGTTGTTGTTAACTAAAGGAAAAATGCTTGGGGCAGTCGATTACAGCTGGCAAACCAGAATACCACACAGCCCCACAGATACTCTAAAGCACACCAGGAGTGATGTTCACAAATGGAATGAAAGACTACAATTCATTAGTGTAACAAACTCTGATGGGATTGTACAAGTATTCAGCACTGACCTGTTGTATCTCTGCCATGCTTGTTAAAGCAAATGTACATAATCCTGTATCTGAGGCAAAATTACTAAAATATTGTGAATGCAACACTGCATATAATATTTTTCTTATTCCAGTTGATTGGACACTGATCGGAACCACCTGATAATAATCTCCTGTGATTCAATATGTCTCTCAATGTGGCGCTCAAATTAACAGATCACATTTTAATGATGCAGAATACTCGCACGCATGCTCAGTTATTATTATAAAAATATGGGATTTGTTTTCATTGTTATACTGATGCATTTCACACACCCTCTCCGGCCACGTTGAGTTGTTGACACTGACAGAGGAAAAAGTGACTCGTGCGCTTTTCACTTGTAAAAGGGTGTATGAGTGATGTAGTCTCTGCTCTCGGTGGGACGAATTAGGAAGCGTGCATTGTGAAGGGTGCTCTGAAAAGCGGCAGCGCAGGCAAAGGATTAAAACCTCTATTAAAACAGATGTCCAAATGAACGTACCAAATGATTCGCGAACCCGCTCTGAACTCTCGAATTGATTCAAATGATTCACAAACCCACTCCGAACAAAAAAAGGTCCTCAGGACGTCCCCTAAATGGCCTCTGTGAATGTCCCCCGGACGTCAGCGTGTAGCGTCTGCTTGACGTCGAGCGGACGTTCGCGAAGACGTCCCCCGGACATTCACGAGGACTTTCACAGGACGTGCAGCAGCCATTCAGGACGTTTAGGGGACTTTCGCTTTAAATCCTCTAAATGTAATTTTATTGTACTTTTAAGCTTATCAAAGACAACAGACACGCTGTATTAAGCAAAATACGTTTATTTTAATTGAACAATTGTAAAGTTGCATGGCTATTTTCATGTGTGTGTGTGTGTGTGTGTGTGTGTGTGTGTGTCTTTTGGTGGATGGTGTGTCCGCGTGTATCTGGTTGTCAGCTGTGGTTATTCGATGGCATTTCTTCCCATTGTCTTCTAACCTAAAACAACAAAATGAACATATTCAGTAGTGTTATGCCTTTATATGTCTAGGACTATCGTTTATCCATTGACAAAAGATTTGTAAAGACAGAAATTTAGCGGACATAACGTATGTCTTTTTGCCGCATATAGGCGTCTCAGTGTGTATTTTTACCATATGGAAATTAAATATTTAAGTTCAATATCTGCCCATATCATATAGCCTACGTTAAATCATTTCAGCTCTTCAAGCTAACTTAGAAAGTGTTCACATAGCCTAACATCAGCAGCCGTGCGGGACAACTTCAGAAAAGGTTTAAAAATGTAAACTTCAACAAATGTAAGCATTAGGAGATAAACAGTAGCTATAATGTCTAATAATATAAAAGAATAAATAACTTTTCGACCAAACAAAAGCGAAAACTCAAGGCCGTGTCTGAGGAAATCACTGGATGACCGTTAACTGTCATAGCGGCTGAGCATTGCCATGGATACATGCTGCGTGCCCTATAGTGATGTCATTCGGTCATGTGCTCATTTGATCGACAGCTGATTGGATCCTATCTCCAGTGTGGCTATATTACTTTTTTATTAGAGCTCCATGTAGTATAGCAGTCTTAAATGCAATAACTAAAATAATTTATTTCCTTAATAGCTTTTCTTGTCATCTTAACAACAGTTTATACAAGTTTATCTATATAGCACAAATAAACAGTTTAATATGTAAATGAAAATAATTAATTTATTTGTCACTTTCTTTTCTTCATGTTTTCCTTGGCATTCACTCTATAACATTCTAGTAGAGCTCCTGGGATGCAAACATATTTTCTTCATTCATGCATAAACCTAATTGTAGGTATGTTCAATAATATTATTGAAAGGCATCATGATTTTGATGTTTAAATGCTGAAAACAGACTCCTGATTTAATTACATTTTTCATTACAGAAGTTACTCATATTTTCTTTTTTCAGAAATGAAAATTATTAATTTAACATTAACTTAATTTTACAATGTATTCAAATCTAAATAGTAAAACAAATAATTATATCAATTTGCAAATCAAAACATTTTTTTTTTTAAATTTTGCAATCTGTTATTATTACAGTTTTTTTTTTTTAGGCAAAAATACCCTTTAAAATCCAAAATGAGTTTATATTAGTTTGATTTTGTCAACTATCTTTGTCTGAGTTGCAAGGTGTCAGGTCCAGTCTTGGGAAGGTTACTTTGGAAATGTTATAGGTTACAGATTACAAATTACCTTATTTAAAATGTAATATGTAGTGTCACTGTTTCAAGTGACTTTAAGTAATGTAACTGATTACATTTGATTACTTTTTGATTACTTTTCTAAATTTCTATTGTTTTCAAATTTTGATTATTTTGAATCATCTAAAGCAGGCAGGGTTAATGATACAGTGGTACTCAACACTGATTACTCTCAGATTTCAGAATCCTTCTTCACTTGAATTAAGATTGTAAAGTACAACCACCTCAAAATAGGACTTTAGCAGCTCTTTTTACTTTGCAATCTTTTTTAGGTTAAATACAGATATAAAATCATAAGATATAGTTTAATAGCTATGATACTGTTTTTGAAATCAAATCTTTGCATAGCTATGACAGGAAACATTGGCATCTAACAATGCCTTGGAAAAAAAGCAGTTAATCTAAAAATAAAATAAAATAAATACATAAATAAATAATCATTTACATAAACCAAAATAGGAAATAAAACAGTTAAAGAATAAGCATGTGTCATATTCTGTGTCTTCAACTCCAGAAACATTGGTGTCTCATATTTTAAATATGTATATGTGTGAGAATATTCAAATGTAACTCCCTTTGTAATCATTAACAATATCATAATTAACTGCAATTTAAATACAGTTTACATTACATTAACAGATTACAGCTACATTTATTTTGCAATTAAATATGTAATTTAGTTATATGTAACTAGTTACTGCCCAACACTGGTTTTCAAGTGCTGGATTGGAAATGGCAGATGAGGGATGAAGCAGGGACGTTCACAAAGTGTCACAGACGAATGTCCTCCGTACGTCCTCCAGCGAACGTCAAAAAGCGGACCAAATCCGGACGTCCTCCGAACGTCCGCCGAATCCCGCTCCGAACTCCCAATCTGACTCAAATGATTCGCGATCCCCAAACTGACTCAAATGATTCGCGATCCCGCTCCGAACTCCCAAACTCACTCAAATGATTCGCGATCCCCAAACTGACTCAAATGATTCGCGATCCCTCTCCGAACTCCCGAACTGATTCAAATAATCCGCGAACCCGCTTTGAACTCCCGAACTGACTCAAATGATTCACGAACCCGCTATGAACTCCCGGACTGACACAAATGATTCGCGATCCCACTCCGAACTCCCGAATGATTCAAATGATTTGCGATCCCCAAACTGACTCAAATGATTCGCGAACCCGCTCCGAACTCCCGAACTGACTCAAATGATTCATGAACCCGCTACAAACTCCCGGACTGACACAAATGATTCGCGATCCCACTCCAAACTCCCGAATGATTCAAATGATTTGCGATCCCCAAACTGACTCAAATGATTCACGAACCCGCTCCGAACTCCCGAACTGACTCAAATGATTCGTCATCCCCAAACTGATTCAAATTATTCGCGAACCCGCTTTGAACTCCTGAACTGACTCAAATGATTCGCGAATCCGCTACGAACTCCCAAACTGACTAAAATGATTCGCGAACCCGCTCTGAACTCCCGAACTGACTCAAATGATTCGCGATCCCGCTCCGAACTCTCGAACTGACTCAAATGATTCGCGAACCCGCTCCGAACTCCCGAACTGACTCAAATGATTCGCGAACCCGCTCCGAACTCCATAACTGACTCAAATGATTCGCGATCCCGCTCCGAACTCCCAAACTGGTTCAAATGATTCACACTCCATCTTTTCAGAAGTGAGGGGGACAGAAATTACACACATACGATATAAAACATTACGATATAACATTCTGTAATCTATGAAGCCTAAGGCCGGGTTCACACCGCAAGCTGCAGCAGAGCGGTAGCAGCGCGTTAACAGCAGGTAGGCAGAGCAGAAGCAGCGCGCGCCTATTTTGCTTTCACACTGGCAGCGGAGGCAGCGCGCAACTGAACAGCGGATTTTGGACAGAGTACTCTATAATGGGAGTACTCTATAAAGTTCGCATTGCTTTATTTCCATTTAAAATACATTTAATTATTTTAATTAATAATTTAATTGTAACTTTTGTTGCATCTTTGTTTTGCTGTCTTTATTTTCCGTGCAGTACGTGTTGTTAATAGAAGAAAGGCCATTGCGCTATATTTGTTATTAAGGAGATTATGAAAAAGACGCAGACTTTGGGTTCATCCCATTAACCGACGTATGAGAGAACATGGTGCATATAACCATCTTGTCACTGGGTTTGTTTGCAAGCACGTTTACCAAAGGACAACCTGAAAACCAATTTAATACACGGTTTTAAATTCTGTGTATTGTAAATGGTTCACAGCCTTGACTTCCTGCTCATCTTGTTTATTATATATGCATATCACCTGCTTTTGTTATTTGTGTGCTTATGTGTAATTTAGAAATTGTAAATAAATGGTTCCAGTTGAATCAGTTTTGAATCAAATATTGAGTTGTTTGCTCGTGTGCCAGCGAAAGCGTCAAAAACACTATAAAATTACTTACCATCTGTAATATGAGCAGCTGCAACTTCATGCTTTTTCCTTCTCCTGCAAGTCTTTGTAAAGTACATTGTGTGGATCATAAAGAACCTGATATTTCTCAACTTCCACGATGAGACGAGTGTAGTCCATTATTGTCTTTCCAGGTGTACTCTGAAGACCACCGCCTGTGACATCACGTGCTGTTGTTTATGATTGTCAGCATGATGTCAGCACGACATCCGTTCTTCTACCAATATATAGGCCTATTTATAAGAATACGACTACTACTAATAATAATAAATAAATCTCTAAGGCTAAACTAGCAATATAAATTATTTAAAGTTGTTTTTTTATTTCGGCAAAAAAAGTTTATTTTTGGATAGAACTGTAGTACTTTGACAGATTTTGTAAAAAAAAAAAACAGTAGATATCATTAATGCAAATTTTGGGCAAAATTACTTTTTCGTTTCAGTACATGTGTATTTTGGCCATGATCATTGTCACTTTATCTTCTATACATATTTTTTAGATTAATTTTCTTTCCTAACATACTCCAGTTCTTGTTAAAACACCCTAGATGTGCTTATTTTGTGCATTTAGAGCACTTTTGTGTGAAATCATATTTATTTTGTCCATCAAAGGTGTACTTTCACTTTAACTGAGCGTGAGCAGCGCAGCAAAAATAGACCCAGCGCCGAAACGATCGCGGCACTGCTGCTTCTGCTCTGCTTTTGCAACGCTCTGCCGCGCAGCCTCTGCGTGCGGTGTGAACGCTCTCATCTGTTAACATAGGCACCGAAAAAAATACGCACTGCTTCTGCTCTGCTGCAGCTTGCGGTGTGAACCCGGCCTAATAGTCAACAGTTTTTTAACAGTAAGATTTTTAATGTTTTGAAAGAAGTCTCTTCTGCTCACCAAGATTATTTGATCCAAAGTACAGCAAAAGCAGTAATTCTACTTAGCTGTTTTCAACATTATCATAATATGAGTTTTTCTTTTTTTATCTTCTTTTTCTTTTCTTTTTTTTAACAGCAAATCAGTATATCAAAATTATTTCTGAAGGATTGTGTGACTGGAGTAATGATGCAAAAAAAATTCAGCTTTGAATTCTCAATAAATTACATTTTGAAATATATCCAAATAGAAAACAGCTATTTTAAATAGGCTATTAAAAATATTTCAAAATGACACTGATTTCGTGATTTGCAGTACTTTGGATCAAATAAATGCAGGCTTGGTGAACAGAAGTGACTTCTTTAAAAAACTTTAACAAGCTTACTGTTCAAAAACTTTTGACTGGTAGTGGATACTATATACAGCAATGCATCAGTGTACAAGTTTTGCTATAATGAGATGGCCAGAATTTGAATAAATGCTTTTTAACTTTTTTGGACCAGAAGAAGTGCCTTTAATTTCCCTTTTTTCAAAAGTTATTTCAAACCCAACCAAAGAGCACTTTCTGGTATCACTTCATTTGGTCCTTCTAGCAAGTAGCGTTTCAAGAGGTCTCTTATGATCTGTTAATGTGAGGAAGTAAATTTGATTTATTACAATTAGAACATTTCAAATCTAAAATATTTAGATATTATAAACTGACTGAAGTAAAACAATAACATAACATATTCGCAGAGATGTATAGTAACGAAGTAGAACTACTTCACTACTGTACTTAAGTACTAAAAGGCAGTATCTGTACTTTACTAGAGTATTATTTTTTTCTCCTACTTCCACTTTTACTTCAGTACATATTTTCGCTGAGTTTAATACTTTTACTCCGATATTTTTTTATGTGCTGCATCGTTACTCGTTACAATTATAAAAATGTTACGAATCATTCCATTACAAATCCACATTACCACTGCCAGAACTGTCGATGGCAAGTTTGATGAAGATGGCACATCATTGAGCGAATCCAAGCGAGACTGCGCGTGCTGACTGAACTGCTGTGAAGAGAGAGATGAACACCGAGCCGAGCCAGATAATGACTTGTTCACGAGTCAGGAACCGGTTGCATCGGTTCTCGGGATCACCAGTAGTTCTTTCTGACAGTTCGATTCAATAAACCAGTTGGAGAAAACAATTCACCGATTATTTTGCGCTCGACGTAATGGCGTCATTGGCGTTAACTGCAAGCCTCCAAGCCTTCGGTTTACCTGGGCTCATAACATTAGCACAGAATTCGGTTCACGAATCGGACGCGTCTGACAGAAACGGTTCTTGACTCGTGAACGAGTCAGTCTGTTGTTCGTTATCTGGCTCGGCTCGGTGTTCATCTTCAGTTCTCTATTCACATCAGTTCAGTCAGTTTACTGTGTGAGTAAATTAATTACTCCGGGATATTGGTTTGTTTTAACTCAGAGGAAGTGTCAGACACATTAAAAAAGTTAACAGCTTAAGTCATTTGTGGATTAATGCGTATTGGAGACGCGAACCGTTTAAAACGATTCAGTTCGATTTGGTGAACTGGTTCAAAAAGATCCGGTTACATCGAATGATTCGTTCGCGAACCGGATATCAAAAACTGATTTGTTTTTAACTGTCTTACAACAGAAACGGAAGAGAAGACAATGCTGAATAAAGTCGTAGTTTTTGCTATTTTGGGACCAAAATGTACACACAGCTTAGATGGAGGGACTGAGAGCTCTCAGACTAAATCTAAAATATCTTAAACCGTGTTCCAAAAATAAACGGAGGTCTTACGTGTTTGAAACAACATGAAGGTAAGTGACATAATTTAGCAAATTGGGCGAACTAACCCTGTAACCGTTCTTTGTTTACAAAAAGTTAGTCAAAGGAATTGTGATTGTCCTTTAGGTTAATCATTTGAAATAGTAAAAACAATATGTTCAAACTTTTGACTACTTTCTTTAATAACTACATAACACAATACTTGTACTTTTACTTTCAGTACTTGAGTAGTAAATTTTAAAATAGACTACTTGCAATACTTAAGTACAAACATTTTTGAATACTTTAGTACTTCTACTTAAGTGTGGTGCTTAAAGAGGACTTCAACTTCTACTCGAGTCACTTTTTTGATAGAGCACTTGTACTTTTACTCAAGTATGGGTCTCTAGTACTTTATACATCTCTGCATATTCGTTAAATAACATAACAATTCAGGAACACCTTATTTAAAGTTTAACTGCACCTGCAAGTTGCATTTAATATCAGTCAGTTGGGGGCAGTTAATATAAAAGTTCAGTAAGTTTTACTAAATAATTTACCAAATAAAAGAAAAAAGAAAAATCAAGTGAAGTACTTTTCATTTCTACAGTATTTGAGTTTATTTATTTTATAGTAAAATATGCAATGGTGCTTGTAAAGCAAGGTCACAGAATACAACTTCAGCAGCCCCTACTGTTTAAAACATGTATCTTGATTTGTTTAAAGTCTCAATCAACTTGAATCATCACATATTTGCACATATTTTCAACCAACTCAGAGCACATCCCTATTACTCTCATAATTAGCATAGGGAAACTTTAAACCAGAGATGTCCAAACTCAGTCCTGGAGGGCCACTGTCCTACAATGTTAATCAATAACTTGCCTCAACTCACCTGTCTGGAAGTTGCATGGCTAGTAAGACCTTAGTTAACCGATTCAGATGTGTTTAATTCAGGATGATTCTAAACTCTGCAGGACAGTGGCCCTCCAGAAGCGGAATTGGACACCCCTTTTTTAAACCATCACTTTTTGTTTTTCATTCAAATTATCAAATTTGTTTCTGTATAAAAGTATTTGTCTATATTGAACCTTATCAGTCTACTGTGTTTATAGAATAACCAACTGTTTGTTATTTTCTGATGAGCCGCTCACTTCAAATTGAGCCTGGAAGGCACTGAGCTCATCAGGCCACTGCTGAAGGGGACGGGAAGGGGTGTTTGTAGCCTGGGTGTTTGCAATCCTTGTAGCCCGTGATGTTGTGGAGTCCTTGTAACATGTCTCTGTAGCTGGAAGTGGTGAACTGTGCTTCAATTGTATATTTGTATTGGCGTATTGTGGTCTCGATGGTTTTGCTTATAATCATCTCCATTACTGGAATTAAAGGCAGAGGTTCGAGCATTGAGAGCCATGCGAAAATTAGTTTTAATCAGTAGTTTCTGATTTGGGTAGGTTCTGATCTTTTTGGTCTGTACAATGTCTTCGATGCACTTTCTTATGAAGTACGTGACGGTGTCTGTGTAAACACCAATGTTGTCTTTGTATGCAGCTCAGAACATATCCAAGTCGACGTAATAAAATCAGACCTGTAACATAGAATTCGACTGGTATGACCAAAGCTGAATTGTCCCGAGGGGCAGGTGTTTCGGGTGTTCCCTAACTTCTGCTTGTAAGCAGTCAAGAGCAGAATGGAAGAGTGATCTGATTTGCCTAGAAGTGGGCTGGGGAGGGACGTTTAAGCATTCCGGAAAGTGGGGGGTAACATTGATCCAGAATCCATTTTCCACATGTGTTGCATGATCTGTGATGTAAGAATTTTGGTGCAATCCTCAAAAAAAAGATCGGCATTCATTTTATTGAAATCCCCGGTAATAAATGAAACATTAGGGTGTGCGGTCTCCTGTTTGCATAAATTCTTATACTCCTTGAGTGCTGCATCTGTGTCAGCTTGAGGAGGGATGTAAACAGCTGATCCATTGAGAGATCTTTTATTCTATCTGTGCGATGCACAGAGACATACACCTCTTGAGACATCCAGGTTTCTGTGAGGCAAATAATGGAGCAATCCCTGATCTCACGCTGGAAAGAAATCCAGGCTCTCAGTTCAAAGAGTTTATTGTCCAGGGACTGGAAATTAGACAGTAGTATACTTGGAAGTGGTGGTCGGTTTGCAAGGCATCTTAATCTGACGAGGACACCAGCTCTTTTTCCTATCCTCCAGCTCCATTTTCAACGTCACGGTCGAGCATATGCAGCAAGTAATTGTAAAACCAATATCTAGAAGTGTTTGTCTGTTGTAGACAATTAGCGAGACAACATCAAGAACAAGAAACATCCAAATTATATACAAAACAAACAAAAAGGTGCCAGTTTGCGTCAGAGATTCCAACACGTCAGCCATACTCAGCGCCATCTTGACTCAGTTCTTTCAGTTCTTCATATACCTCTGTAAATAAGAACAATTTATATTCACGTTTCTCACACTTTAATGCCCTTTGAATGGAACATATCTGAACTGACATCATGGTGGAGTGTCCTGTGAAGTCCACTTTGCAAGACACTTACCGTCAAATAGAACAAATGTCAGAAGTGATAAGAGAGATACAAAATGTACAGAGTGCTGGGTCGCTAGGACTAGAATTGAGAACCCCTGATCTACATCCAAATACTATAAAGTGAGCTTTGCTCAGATAATGTTATTATAATAGCAATTTCTCACTACAAATAACATTAAAAGTGGAAAAAAGATTATCAGAAGCATTTGCACAAACAGACCACCAATCAAAACTTTCAGCCGCCGTCTTTATTTTTTAACTCATCTATCATGGAATGGCACGTACAGGATTGTGGGATATCAAAGGCAGCGAAGGATAGCATCTGTGCTTCCATCAAAATTGATCAGATTATGGCATCTCAGGAGACAGGAAGTAAAGCTAACTTTGGATTTGGACGTGTCTTGATGCCTCACTACTATGGAATGCTACTATGGAATCCTCCGAAGGCAGCATATTTCACCTTTGGGACACAGCCATACACAAGGGATAACAAGTTTAACAAGACACGAGACTAATCATGGGTGAAAACTACAAACTGACTACAGACATGGAATGGGAAACACTTCAGCATAAAAGTCCAGGGACAATTAGACATTTCAGATTCTTCTGAAAAGCAGCTCTAAAAGACACTGTCACTATTGGGCACCAGTCAGTTCAGTGTTGGTTCAGATCAGTTGAATAATGGTAAAAGTTCATCAGTTTTGAAACAACTTCTATTCAGCTTAGCTCTACAGAAGACAGCAATTGTGTTATTCAGCTGAAGTTTAATGTTGCTTCAATTCAGTTGGATAGGACTGTCTATGTTGCAGGATGTGATTCAACTCTGAAGCAGGTCTACAGAAGACAATAGTGTCATCATTTAACTTAGTGCAGTTTTGCAAGTTTTGTTTTCATATGATAGTGTCAGTGCATTGACCGCAATCATATTACTGAGTATTAAGTGTCCAGTAGACCCCAACTAAGAAAGTCAAAGTTAGCAGCAGCAAGGAACCTCGTCTCGTTCCAGTCTTTGCTTAGAATCTGCTGAGGCCTTATCTGATTGATGTGGTCTTTGCTGAAATGGATGGATTGTTGTGGTCACTTAAAAGCCTAAGATAATTATGTAAAATGTAACTTCTCATGTGTAATGCATTAGCCCCAACAAACCCTAGGGTTTGTAGACTAAGCTAGATTTTAATTGTTGTAAGATATAAGGCCAACACTAATAGATGGCAACAGCAAAATACTAAAATATCCAAAAAATATAGTACTTATTTTCTCTTTTTTTATGGCTATAACAAAGATATCATGTGCAACAAATGGGAAAGTGTTGAATAAACAAAACTTGAGGAAAGTGAGTCCAGAATACACTGTGGCAGAGTAGGAAACCCAATATAGATTATATCCAGGGTGCTGGTCCCACACAGGGGTCAGTGTCTATTGTATATACTTATTCATATTCCTTAAATGTTATAATAATAATAATTGCTTACATTTATATATAGCTTTTCTGTGCACTCAAAGAACTTTACATAGAAGGAGGGAATCTCTTCAACCACCACCAGTGTGCAGCATCCACCTGGATGGTGTGACGGCAGCTATATTGTGCCAGAAAACCCACAACACACCAGCCTATTGGTGGAGAGGAGACAGAGTGATGAAGCCAATCAGCAGATATGGGGATTGTTAGGAGGCCATGAGGACCAGAGGCCAATGGGTGAATTTGGCCAGGATGCTGGGGTTACTCCCCTAGTATTTTTCGAAGGACATCCTGGGATTTTTAATGACCATAGAGAGTCAGGACCTCGGTTTAACTTCTCACCCGTAAGACGGTGCTTTTTGTCAGTTTAGTGTCCACATCACTACCCTGGGGTGATAGGAACCACACAGACCACAGGGTGAGCGCTAAAACCTCTTCCAGCAAGCTAATTTTTCCAGGAGGTCTTCCATCCAGGTACTGACCAGGTTTAACCTTGCTCAGTGGGCAACCAGTTTTGAGCTTTTAAATAATGTATTGTTAATTCTACAGTAGCCTATTGAAAAATGCAATCATTTAAATTAGTTAAGTTGTTTATTTGCTTCACATAGGCACTGTATTTTTATTATTAAATATATCTCTCTTATCTCTTATTAAAATAATGCTTATAAATGTGTCTGGAGCAGCCCCCGCCATTCTTTCAAATCGACTCTCTGCCAAGAGACCCACCCTCCTCTGTCTCTGATTGGCCGTGAACCTGAAACAAACCAATCAATCCAACGATGGCAGCGAGTATTACCCAATCAGGGGCTGAATAGGACGAGTCTTCACAGAATGTCGGTGGGATGATTTGCATGATATGCTGCACTGAAGACAAGCTCCGAAAATACGGGACAAACCCCGCCCCGTATTGATTGAAAATGGGGCGCGCTATTTTATTCTCAAATACGTGACGATTCCGTATTTTAAGGGACGGGTGGCAATCCTAGTTTAGAGATGCACAGAGGTACGTTAGCCAAGCTCTCTCTCTCTCTCTGTCATGCTGATTTGATGCTCAGGAAATATTTCTTATTATCAATATTGAAAACATTGCTTAATATTTTTGTGAAAACCCTGATCTTGTTTTTTTTCAATGTTCTTTAATGAATAGAAAGTAGTATTTATGTGTATAATGTATTTAATTAGCATAATTTAGCTTCATTAGCTTCATTTACATTTAGCAAATATTCCTGGCAAAGCTCATTTTTGGATTGGGGCAAATAACATTTCTGATAACTTCAAATAATTAATTTGTTTCACATTAAAACATCTGTGAGCAAAATAAAACTCAGACACAAAAGTACACGTAAAAGAGTTTATTAATTTTTCATCACTCCGAGTTGTGTTGCTTCATCTCAAGAGTTGTTATGCTGGTTGTTCTTGTTTGACATCTCACTTGGAATGGGTCATAGACTGGGTGGAGGAGATCACTTTGCCGTCCTTCACCTCCTCTACAATGGTGACCACTTTGCGTTTAGTTGAGGATGAGGATGAGGACTGTGTGGTTTGAATACTTCTGAGGATGGGGGAAAAACATAAATTTATAGACTACTCCGAATCTTAATCTCACAAATCAGGACGTAAATGTCTGGATATTAATGTCTCACCCAGAAACCTCTCCATCCATCAGTCTTCTGTACTCTGCAATCTCCATCTCCAGTCTGGTCTTGATGTCCAAAAGCATCTGATACTCTTGCCGTTGACGCTCCAGATCACCACGAAGCTGTCCCAGCTGCTGCTCCATGTTGGTCACTTTGATTTGGTAACTGTTTAACATGGAGGAGTAGCGGTCCTGCGTGTCTGCCAAAGTGCCTTCCAGGGACGCTTTCTGTTGAGGGGGAAGTCATTATTTTAAAGCCTGTGTGATGTATCATAACAGCAAAAACAAGATTGACCTGGTGACCTACTTACCATGCTGAGCTGTGATTGTAGTTCAATTTCAAGACCCTGGAGTGTGCGTTTGAGCTCTGTGATCTCTGTTTTGGTTGACTGAAGGATTTCTGTGCTTACAGTGACTTCTTTGTGGAGGTTTTCGGTCTATAAGAGACAATTCACAGGAAGGCAGTCAGATAAGTAATTTAGTTTTTATTTGGTTTTGGTTTTTTAAGGCAAATGAATGTTGTTTTACCTTATTGGTGAACCAGGCCTCAAGATCTCTGCGGTTCTTGGCAGCAACAGCCTCGTATTGTTCACGGATTTCAGCCATGATCTTTGTCAGGTCTTCCTGTGGTGCTGCATCTACCTCTACATTGACTTGTCCGCTCATCTGGGAGCGAGCTGCCAAGAGTTCCTAAAGATGCAATAACAACTACTGAGCATTTCCCTCATCAGGAAGAATAACGGTTTATTAAAGACTATCAATCAACCTCCAACTTACCTCCTCATGGTTCTTCTTGAGGAAGATCAGCTCTTCTTTTAGACCCTCAATCTGCATTTCCAGGTCAGATCTGGCCATTGTCAGCTCATCCAGCACCCTCCTCAGGCCAGCAATGTCTGCCTCTACAGACTGCCTCATGCTCAGCTCATTCTCATATCTGCACATCAATCAAACCCTTAAGTAAGCACTTAGGTCCATTTAAGATGTTTATATTTTGCTTTTCTCTTAGTTATATGGACTTACTTGACCCTGAAGTCATCTGTGGCCAGTTTGGTGTTGTCAGTGCTGAGATAGATGCCTCCATTAACACAAGTGGCATCCTGGATCTTCAGGAAACAATAACATTTATAAATTCAGACATCTCTTGGGAATTATTTGAGTTTGGAGGTATCTCTTATTTATCCTAATTGCATCCATCTCCATGTTTATCTCCAAAAATTAAATGGTTATCTTGTACAAAAATCACTTATATATTCATTCTAAACTATTCAACTGCATAGTATCTGCTGCTTTATTTTTAGCACATTATTCATATGAAGATAAGATAGCAAAAAGATATATAAGTACAGCTACAAATACTGGTTAAATGTTTCTTTCTGACAATAACACATACTTTGTTCTGGAGGTCACTGATCGTAGCATAATAGGCACTGTAGTCACGAGCAGAGGGGGATGTCTTGCTCTCCATGAACTGCTGGATCTTCAGCTCAAGATCAGCATTGGCCTTCTCAAGAGAGCGCACCTTCTCCAGGTAGGAGGCCAGACGGTCATTGAGGTTTTGCATGGTGGCTTTCTCATTTGCGGACACATCGAAAGCATCAGACTGGTTGAAGCCAGCACCGCCACCGAAACCAGCACCGAAACCAGCACCACCACCGAAACCAGAACCACTTCCGTAGCCGCCACCGCCTCCAGCAGAGTAGGAATGAGAAGCAGAGGAGCTTGAGATACGTGTCCCATATCCTCCAGCTCCCCCGTGCATGCTTCCTGCATACTTATTAGACATACGGCTGCCTCCACCACCAAGGGACAAGCGGGATCCTCCCATGGATCCTCCAGAGGACATTTGACTGCGAGCGTATGAAACAGACATGATTGTAGAGGAGGCTTGTTGTTCTGTTCTCTGACTGGAGAGAGTGAGAAGTGAGGAACAGGTGGCCCGTGATCCTTTTATTTGGTATAAATGAGGGAGGGAACGTTCATTATCCAAGGAGGTGGAGTGAGAAACCACTGCCTCACTCTCCAAACACAAAGCAAATAAACACTGTAACACACATTCACATAGCATTCAGCCAATTGTATGGTTTGTATATGACTCAGTACCAAAACAGTATGCGTAAGTTTTTGATTTGCACAGCACTGTTCTTCATCTAATAGCTCATTTCAGAGACCTTTTGTGCACTTAAATTTCACCTTTTTGATGTGTAGTGGTTTTAAAATGAAAAATTATAAGAAAGCTGTACTGAAAATATAGAATGTATAAAAACTATAAAGTGGGAGTGTCTGTCCTCAGGGTGCAAATACTGAGACAAACCTCCCTCCAAAAAAACAAGCTGCAGCAAAGCAAAGGTTACTGTGTCATACAAACAAGAGAATAGAACATTTCACAACTATTTATTTAAAAATATGCATTATCATATGTACGTACAAGAATATAGAATAGAATGTTTAATATCTTTATTATATAAAATAATAATATTAATTTTACAAGCATTCAAAATCCCATTTATTTATTAATCTCAAGTCATGCCTTTTTTTTTGGGATGAAACCATTCTTTACACTATGCTTGTATCCACCTTATTTTGCAATGTGGAAGTAGATACAATGATGTATTTCCTTATAATGTGTTAATCTTTGGATTTTTTGGATGCAATTATTAATTTTACAGTAGTATTCAGAATGTTTTCCATTTGTTCCATGAATTTTTGAAGAAAAAAAATAATAATAATTTACACAAATTTACCATTATTTACCTAGCATTGCTAAAATATAATTTTCAGTGGGGGAAAAAAATCTAAACAAACGGAGCCTTGACATTTAAATTGTGTGTTTTTGTGTGTGCATATATAAGGAGAAAGAAGTAATATCAGATATGTTAAAAATATTTGTGTAAAAACTGTATATTTAATGGTAACACTGAATAATTCCAAACAACTACACAATGTATCCAAAATTACTACACCATTCTAAATTTCATATAAAATGACATGGAATGTAGACTCATGCTCCTCCTCAAAGCATTCAGCAAGATCTAATTTAAGTAAATTCAACTTCAGCATCATCATGACCATCAGAATTTGATCCATTATGTGCATCTTAAATTGGAAGTATAGAATTTAACAGTGTACAATAAAGAGCTAGTGTCATTCTTGAGAATGGCAAGGACTAAGGGATCTTCACTGTGGAACTGTATTGCTGTAATACAGAGTCAGAGACGTTCAGATCCATATGCAGTAGTTTATTAAAGAATGGTCAGACAGGCAGAAATCAGGAACAGCATCAAGTGTGTCAAGGGATATCCAGAAACAGCAACAATACCAGGCAGAGGTCGGGGCAGGCTGCAGAGAATCACAGGTAGTATAAACAATCCAAAGTCAGACACGAGAGGAACAAACACAAGGAGAAACGCTTGACAGACTGGGCTATAACAAGACTTCGCACTTATTGAGAGTCCAAACACAGTTTATATAGGGGAGTGGTAATGGGGAACACCTGGTGGTTATTAGCCCTAAGCACGGGATTATGGGAAATGGAGTTGGGAATGGAAATACAAGAATGCCAGAGAGTCTTGAGTGGAGTGCCCTCCATTGGAGTTCATGGGCACTCCAGCTGATGATCGTGATATAGATCTGATCTGGAGCCCTTCCTGGGCTTAACTGGGGAACAGGGGCCCTACCTGGGCTTAACATGGGGAACAGGGGCCCTTCCTGGGCCTAACATGGGGAACAGGAGGCCGCCATGGGCATAACTCGGGAACAGGAGGCCGCCGTGGGCTTAACTCGGGAACAGGAGGCCGCCGTGGGCATAACTCGGGAACAGGAGGCCGCCGTGGGCTTAACTCGGGAACAGGAGGCCGCCGTGGGCTTAACTCGGGAACAGGAGGCCGCCGTGGGCTTAACTCTGAGAACAGGGGCCCGACGTGGGCTTAACTCGGGATCAGGAGCCCGACGTGGGCTTAACTCGGGATCAGGAGCCCACCAGGGTGGAGCAGAGGACCACCACAGCCGAGCAGACGAGACAGAAGCCCACCAGCGTGGGGCAGAGGACCACCACATCTGAGCAGATGGCTAGCGGTTGTACGGTTAGCGGTGACTTGGCTGGACCTTGATTCTGGAAGATCAACGGTGACTTGACTTTGTTCACGAAGATCAACAGTTACTTGACTTGACTCTGGACAGTCAGTGGTGACTTGACCTGACTCTGGACGGTCAGCAGTGACTTGACCTGACTCTGGACGGTAAGTGGTGATTTGAGCTGACACTGGACGGTCAGCGGTGACTTGACTGGACCTTGATTTTGGAAGATCGACGGGGACCTAACATGACTCGGGAAGATCAACAGGGATTTGACATGACTTGGGAAGATAAACTGTGGCGGCCATCTTGTGCAGTGGAGTTGGGCTGGCGGCCATCTTGTGCAGTGGTGCTGGGCTGGTGGCCATCTTGTACAGAGGCGCTTGGCTGGTGGAAATCTTGTGCAGTGGCGCCCAGCTGGCAGCCATCTCATGCAGTGACTTTGGGGCTTTAAAGTCCTCTGCCTCTCCTACAGTGAAGAAACACATAACAAGAGTGCATAGTCCATAATGTATCTTAAACTACAGATAAATTCCCCTCCAGGTAACTGTGATTTAATGGGTTCTCTGAGTCTAAAACGGAACAAGTCCTTATCTCATCGTAAAGTGGTACTTGATCTGACAACTCACAGAACGGGTGAACATACTCCTCAATAGATAGGCCTCCTTGACGAAGACATAATAGCTGGTCTACAGGGTCCATGGTTGAGCTGGATAGATGAATCGCTGACATAGAGGTGGGAACAGATATCTTGGTAATGAGACGATACCGTTCTGCTGGATCCTGGTATGGCAAAGTCTTCTGTAATATGGAGTCAGAGACGTTCAAATCCATACACAGTAGTTTTTTAAAGAATGGTCAGACAGAAAGAAATCAGGAACAGCATCAAGTGTGTCAAGGGATATCCAGAAATATCAACAATACCAGGCAGAGGACGGGGCAGGCGGCAGAGAATCACAGGTAGTATAAACAATCCAAAGTCAGACACGAGAGGAACAAACACAAGGAGAAACGCTCGAAAATTGACAGACTGGGCTATAACAAGACTTTGCACTTATTGAAAGTCCAAAAAAAAAGTTTATATAGGGGAGTGGTAATGGGGAGCACCTGGTGGTTATTAGCCCTAAACACAGGATTATGGGAAATGGAGTTGGGAATGGAAATACAAGAATGCTAGAGAGTCTTAAGTGGTGTGCCCTCCATTGGAGTGCATGGGCACTCCAGCTGATGATCGTGACAATTGCCTTGTGTAACATTATTTTATCGCCTTAGGCATAAGTGTGGTCTGTCAATGGCTGTACTTCAGCCATCACCGTACTGAAGGAAGAGCTGCAATGTGTTAGTTTGTGCAGTCTCATGGTCACCTTGCTCATCTTCTGCAAAACACAACACTGGAGTCAGTCAGATGCTCAGGAGAAAATTATAAATTCTCTACCCCCTATTTACAAAAAATAGTCAAATATTTTGTACATGGCACCATGGTGTTCCAGTCCCAGTAAAGTGGTCCTTCTATTCAATACAATCACAGTACCTGGCTTTCAGGGATAGTTCACCCAAAAATGTTCATCATTTACTCAACCTCGAGTTGTTCTAAACCTGTATAAATTTCTTTGTTCTGCTGAACACAAAGGAGGATATTTGGAATAATGTTAATATAGAAACTATTCTTGGATCCTATTCACTACCATAAAAAACACTTGAACGAGCTGTGTTTAACCAAGTCTCTGCCTTTCTCACACAGAAAATCCTCCTTGACAGCAAACAATCTGAGTTTAGACTGGCAAGATTGGAATCTAAATCTTCAATACTTATCTTGCTTGATCTATCCACTGCTTTTGAAATGGTTAACCACCAGATCCTCCTATCAGCCCTACTGACAAAGGGCATATCAGGAACCCCATTCCTGGGATGGTTTGAGTCTTACCTATCAGATAGGTCTTTCAATGTATCTTGGAGAGGTGATGTGTCCAAGTCACAACATCTAAGTACTGGGGTGCCTCAGGGCTCAGTTCTTGGGCCACTTCTCTTCTCTGTCTACATGGCATCATTAGATTCTCTCATTAAGAAACATGGCTTTTCATACCACTGCTATACTGATGACACTCAATTCTACCTCTCATTCCATCCTGATGATCCGATGGTAGCTGCTTGCATCTCAGCTTGTATAACAGACATTTCTTGCTGGATGAAGGACCATCACCTTCAACTGAACCTTGCCAAGGCAGAGCTGCTTATGGTTCCAGCAAGCCAATCGTTTCATCACAATTCACCATTAAATTAGGCACGTCAACCATAACTTCTTCAAACAGCCAGAAACCTTGGAGTTATGATTGATTATCAGCTAACTTTCTCAGACCACATTGCTAATACTGTCCAGTCCTGCAGATAACCATTTGCTTTATACAACATTAAGAAGATCAGGCCCTTTTTTTCGAAACATGTTGCATTACTCCTTGTTCAAGCTCTTGTTCTGTCCAGGCTGGACTATTGCAATGCTCTCTTGGCAGGTCTTTCAGCCAGTTCTATCAAACCTTTACAATTAATCCAGAATGCGGCAGCAAAATAAATTTTAAATGACCCGAAAAGAATACACATCACACCTCTGTTTATCAATTTGCACTGGCTACCAATAACTGCTCGCATTAAAATTCCACCTACTCAACTCAATCCGAGCAGCTGAGTCCTTAGCCGTCTCCAAGAATCGGCTTAAAACACATATTTTCCATCTGTATTAGACCCTCTAACTAAAAAAAAAAATAAAAAATACTATTAGCTGAAGTGCTTTACCGGATACCTGACACATTATGTTTCTAAAATAGCGGCGCCCACACTTATGTGAAAAATAAGGTGGATAGAGTATAAAGATGAGCCCAAATGTTGTTACTATGGCAACAAGAACAAAGTACAAAACCAAATTCTAACAACCAGAACAAAAGGGAATCACATTTAGCGCATGCATTAGGACAATAAAACGTGATCGCCTGATATGAGATCAAGAAAGCCCTTGAATAATTGATCTTTAGCTGATAGCAGGGAGTGTTTTAAAGTGTTTTAAAGTGAATAAATAAAAGTTGGATATGAAACACCTTGTTCCATAAAAACTGAGCAGGAGAAGTGACTATTATTTGTTATGTTGCTTGCTGCATGAATAATAATACTATTTATTCCCAAAGAAAAAGCTGAATTGCTTCATTTAAAACTAAAGCAACTGGATCTTGTCTAGTTCAGTTGTTTTATGAAAAGGTTTTGAAATGAGGGTGAGAGATCTTGAAGTCCATTGCCTAAGTTGGTCTGCATGGCTTTCTGCTCCCAAACATCTGCTCCACCCATTCTGGCTCACATTATTTCAGTTTATATGCCAAAAACCACAGTTTCACGCTTCGCTGCAGGACTTTTCATATTTTACAAAAACTCACTTACTGTAAACAAGTAAAGTGTTTATAATAGACTGTGCTTGTGTCCCTATGCAGGGGTAACATCACTCGGATAGTAAGAATTCATATGTACAGCTGTAACCAATTGAGAACTGTGATCTTGTTTTTTTCAGTATTCTTTAATGAGTAGTATTTATGTTTATTATGTGTTTAATTAGCCTAATTTAGCTTCATTTGCTTCATTTCAATTAAGCAAATATTCCTGGTGAAGCTCATTTTTGTAATGGGGCAAATAACGTTTCGGATGACTTCAAATTATGAATTTGTTTAGCATCAAAACATCTGTGAGCAAAATAAAACTCAAACTCAAAAGTACATGTAAACCAGTTTATTAATTTTTCATCACTCTGAGTTGTGTTGCTTCATCTCAAGAGTTGTTATGCTGGTTGTTCTTGTTTGACATCTCACTTGGAATGGGTCATAGCCTGGGTGGAGGAGATCACTTTGCCGTCCTTCACCTCCTCTACAATGGTGACCACTTTGCGTGTAGTTGAGGATGAGGATGAGGATTGTGAGGTTTGAATACTTCTGAGGATGGGGGAAAAACAAAAATTTATAGACTACTCCGAATCTTAATCTCACAAATCAGGACGTAAATGTCTGGATATCAATGTCTCACCCAGAAGCCTCTCCATCCAGCAGTCTTCTGTACTCTGCAATCTCCATCTCCAGTCTGGTCTTGATGTCCAAAAGCATCTGATACTCTTGCCGTTGACGCTCCAGATCACCACGAAGCTGTCCCAGCTGCTGCTCCATGCTGGTCACCTGCATTTGGTAACCGCTTAACATGGAGGAGTAGCGGGCCTGCGTGTCTGCCAAAGTGCCTTCCAGTGACGCTTTCTGTTGAGAGGGAAGTCATTATTTTAAAGCCTGTGTGATGTATCATAACAGCAAAAACAAGATTGACCTGGTGACCTACTTACCATGCTGAGCTGTGATTGTAGTTCAATTTCAAGACCCTGGAGTGTGCGTTTGAGCTCTGTGATCTCTGTTTTGGTTGACTGAAGGATTTCTGTGCTTACAGCGACTTCTTTGTGGAGGTTTTCGGTCTGTGAGAGACAATCAACAGGAAAGCAGTCAAGTAAGTTGTTTAGTTTTGATTTGGTTTTGGTTTCTTAAGACAAACGAATGTAATTTTACCTTAGTGTTGAACCAGGCCTCAAGATCTCTGCGGTTCTTGGCAGCAACAGCCTCGTATTGTTCACGGATTTCAGCCATGATCTTTGTCAGGTCTTCCTGTGGTGCTGCATCTACCTCTACATTGACTTGTCCGCTCATCTGGGAGCGAGCTGCCAAGAGTTCCTAAAGATGCAATAACAACTACTGAGCATTTCCCTCATCAGGAAGAATAACGGTTTATTAAAGACTATCAATCAACCTCCAACTTACCTCCTCATGGTTCTTCTTGAGGAAGATCAGCTCTTCTTTTAGACCCTCAATCTGCATTTCCAGGTCAGATCTGGCCATTGTCAGCTCATCCAGCACCCTCCTCAGGCCAGCAATGTCTGCCTCTACAGACTGCCTCATGCTCAGCTCATTCTCATATCTGCACATCAATCAAACCCTTAAGTAAGCACTTAGGTCCATTTAAGATGTTTATAGTCTGCTTTTTTCTTAGTTATATGGACTTACTTGACCCTGAAGTCATCTGCGGCCAGCTTGGCATTGTCAATGCTGAGATAGATGCCTCCATTAACACGAGTGGCATCCTGGATCTTCAGGAAACAATAACATTTATAAATTCAGACATCTCTTGGGAATTATTTGAGTTTAGTGGTATCTCTTATTTGTCCTAATTGCATCCATCTCCATGTTTATCTCCAACAATTAAATGGTTCTTGTACAAAAATCATACTACAAAACTGCATAGTATCTGCTGCTTTATTTTTAGCACATTATTCATATGAAGATAAGACAGCAAAAAGATATATAAGCACAGCTACAAATACTGGTTAAATGTTTCTTTCTGACAATAACACATACTTTGTTCTGGAGGTCACTGATCGTAGCATAATAGGCACTGTAGTCACGAGCAGAGGGGGATGTCTTGCTCTCCATGAACTGCCGGATCTTCAGCTCAAGATCAGCATTGGCCTTCTCAAGAGAGCGCACCTTCTCCAGGTAGGAGGCCAGACGGTCATTGAGGTTTTGCATGGTGGCTTTCTCATTTGCGGACACATCAAATGAATCAGACTGGTTGAAGCCAGCACCGCCACCGAAACCAGCACCGAAACCAGCACCGCCACCAAAACCAGAACCACTTCCGTAGCCACCACCGCCTCCAGCAGAGTAGGAACGAGAAGCAGAGGAGCTTGAGATACGTGTCCCATATCCTCCAGCTCCCCCGTGCATGCTGCCTGCATACTTATTAGACATACGGCTGCCTCCACCACCAAGGGACAAGCGGGATCCTCCCATGGTTCCTCCAGAGGACATTTGACTGCGAGCGTATGAAACAGACATGATTGTAGAGGAGGCTTGTTGTTCTGTTCTCTGACTGGAGAGAGTGAGAAGTGAGGAACAGATGACCCGTGATCCTTTTATTTGGTATAAATGAGGGAGGGAACGTTAGTTGTCCAAGAAGGTGGAGTGAGAAACCACTGCCTCGCTCTCCCAACACAAAGCAAACAAATACTGACACACACATTCACACAGCATTCAGACAATTTTTGGGTTCTTTTTTTTTTTTTTTTTTTATGACTCAGTACCAAAACAGTATGCATACGTTTTTGATTTGCACAGCATTGTTTTTGGTCTAATAGCTTATTTCAGAGACCTTTTGTGCACTTAAATTGAACCTTTTTGGTGTTTAGTGGTTTTAAAATGATAAATTATAAGATAACTCTATTGAAAATATAGTATATATAAGAACTAGAAAGTAGGAGTGTCTGTCCTCAGGGTGCAAATACTGAGACAAACCCAAAAAAAACAAGCTGCAGCAATGCCAAGGTTACAGTGTCATACAAACAAAAGAATAGAACATTTCACAACTATTTATTTGAAAATATGCATCATCATATGTACGCACCAGTATATAGAATAGAATGTTTAATATCTGTATTATTTTAAATAATAATATTAATTTTACAAGCATTCAAAATCCCAGTTGTTTATTAATCTCAAGTCATGCCTTTTGTGTGGATGAAATCATTCTTTACGCTATGCCTGTGTAGAGTATAGAGACAAGCCCAAAAGTTGTTGCCATGGTGACAAGAACAAAGTACAAAAACAAATACTAACAAACAGAACAAAAGGGAATCACATTTAGCACAGGCGTTAACACACTAAAACTTGATCGCCTGATAAGAGAACAAGACAGCCCTTTAATAACTAATCTTTAGCTGATAGCAGGGAGTGTTTTATAGGGAAGAAATAAAAGTTGGATATGAAACACCAAACTGCAGAGACTAAGTGTACTTTTTTATTAATGTTGCTTGATGCATGAATAATAATGCTATTTATTCCCAAAGAAAAAGCTGAATTGCTTCATTTAAAACTCAAGCAACTGGATCTTGTCTAGTTCAGTTGTTTTATGAAAAGGTTTTGAAATGAGGGTGAGAGATCTTGAAGTGCATTGCCTAAGTTGGTCTGCATGGCTTTCTGCTCCCAAACGTCGGCTCCACCCATTCTGGCTCACATTATTTAAGTTTATATGCCAAAAACCACAGTTTCACGCTTCACTGCAAGACTATTTATATTTTACAAAGACTCACTTACTGTAAACAAGTAAAGGGTTTATAATAGACTGTGCTTGTGTCCCTATGCAGGGGTAACATCACTCGGATAGTAAGAATTTATATGTGCAGCTATAACCAATTGAGAAATGTGAATGACTCGCCTGGTGACCAATTTTTAAGCAGTCAAAAAGTGTGGTCCTCTTTCTTAAGTTTTAGGTGCTTAGAGTAAATAAAGTACAGGGAAGTCTCAGAGAAAAGGTCTAACCTGGATGAAACATTGTTTTATGTTAGGCTAACACATTAACACAATTCTAGCATAGCAAATAGAGGAGTGTGACACAAAGTCTAACGCCTGAACTAAGACAAATAAACTAAAGCCTAATGCCTGCTTCATATTAAGTGCAACACTAATTATGTGCGTAATAACACTTCAGTAATTTGTCATTCCTCTCTGAATTATTCAAAGCCGGTTGTGTGCAGCTGGTAAATAGGACTTATCTCTTTGTAGTTGTTCTTTACAATTAAATATTTATGCAAACATAAGTTAGTTACAATCATACAATCATAATGCACAGGAAAAACACCATGGACATTTCATTCAGTGTTGTGTTTTGAAAATGTTGTGATGGTTGTAATATATTGCACTTTGTGAGTCCTATATTTGGATTGTTAATGCAATAAAAATATGCAAAATCTTTTTGTATTGCATTAATTAAATAATCCAAATTCGACTCACATAGTCAAACAACAAAGAAATATGTTTATAAGTTTTGTATCTCTCTGTTCAGCGTTAGTTTTTTGTTGTTGTTGTTGTTGTTTCCTCTTAACAAAGGCATGCATTTTGAATACGTTTGAATCAGTGTGTCTTTCTTTGACTTCAGTTTAGATTTTCATTGCAGTGCTATTGTGCTGGGCCTTACAGGGAATGTGACACTTTTGTGAACCTGCACCAGGTGAGCATTTGAGGACAACAGGCGTGTCAAATCAATACAAATAGCAGCTTAGGTAACATCTAGAGACCAACAAGGTGACAGATTCCTTCATTCTTCTCCCCCAGGGCTTGGCAAGTATACGCAAGTATGAAGGAAACTGTTCTGGCAGTGCCCTCCACCCTCCTATCAGTCACTTCTGATTCTTTTCAAAAATTCATAAGTGATCTTGAGCAATTCTTTTGTTATTTATGTGAGATAAATTACATGTTCATTTAGGTACTGTTTTGAAAGAACATGTGTTCAAACTAATTGGTCAAATTGTGCTGATCTTTGATTCAAGTAGAATACAATATATTTTTGCTGTCAGTTTTATCAGTTTCTATAGCATAACATTTTTTTTTTAAGGTTTAAGATATATATTTTGCTATATTAGTATACATACGTAGATGTGGACATAGAGATCTGCTAAAAACTTGTGGTTTATTTGACATGCTTGTAATAAACTTTTCTAAAATGATTGTACATGCAGATTTAATGACCTCACATAAAGTACATAAATATAGACTGTAAAAAAATATATTTTTTAAGATTACTGGAGTAAGTTTTATGAGGAAATACCGTTTCAGTATTTCTACTTCAAACGCCATGTCTTTGTTTGCACAATTTACTAGCAGTTTCTAAGTGATTTGTTTCTGAAACATTTCTTCGTTTATTTAGGAATATCAAAGACCAAAAG
This sequence comes from Carassius auratus, assembly GCF_003368295.1. Taxonomy (NCBI): domain Eukaryota; kingdom Metazoa; phylum Chordata; class Actinopteri; order Cypriniformes; family Cyprinidae; genus Carassius; species Carassius auratus. The sequence goes on from NC_039286.1 coordinate 15,202,423, forward strand.
GTGATTTAAAATGGTTGAAAAACTGTGTGGAATTTTCGATAAGCTACCTTAACTATACATTTTCATCACACATTATGGCTTAAAATCCTTGTTGAGACATTTGTTTCAGTGTTATTTGTCTAGTATGTCAGAATGTTCTGAGGTTCTGAAGACAAATTTCATGAATGTGCAAACAAAGGCTTGTAAAGGCCCATCACGTAATCATCTGCTCACCCTCAACCAATGAGAATCTTCCCCTTTCACCTGATCCTTCTGACTGCGCTGGGAGTTTCAAAGAGGTTTTGTTTTTATGTGGTTTTAAGACATTTATGGCATTTCTGAAAGGGAAACTGTATGCATGACTGTCAAGACATCCATTAACACTTGTGCTCGCAAGAATCCACCATATCATTAACCAAAGAGGGGATTTGGGTGTGTTGCATTGACAAAGTGTGCTTTCCGTAATCTTAAATAAGTCTTGGTCACGTAAAGTAAGCAAGAATGTTTCAACAAGTACTAAGATGTTTTCTTTCTTTCCAAATGTGATTAGGGGAAAAAAATACACTGGATTGCTTGATTTTTATTCTTAAGTTTAAACAGCTTTTCATCTGTAACCTATTACGTAAGTCTTAAAGCATTGAGAGTACAGGGCGTTTTGAGCAGAGGTTTCAGTTTGCTTTAGTTTTATTGGAGCAGCCAAGCCCCACCCCACTCCACCCACTGAAGCTCACATTACTGCATGACCCTGTGTTGATGTAAACAGTTAAATTCACCATTCAGAACCAAATTACCATGATGCTATTAAACAAGATATTACAAGATTAGTTTACCAAGCAGTGTTAACTTTGACAGCAAATTCGGATTTAGTTTCAGTCATAGTTTTTTTGACTAAAATGCCATTTAGTTTTAGTGATATTTCAGTCACTTTCTGAATTATGTAGCTTTTGTTGACTAAATATCAAAAGATTGTAGTTAACTCAAATCTAATAGGTTTGGTTACAGTGTAATGCATTTATTAAACATTTCTCTGAAATATATTCCTGGAGAAAAGATCTATTAACCTGGTAATATGAATGATATTGAAGTTTGAACATGCAATATAGACACATTCAACTGCTGTGACACACAACATGCCTTTATATTAAATTAAAACCTACTTATTATTAACAGGGAGTGATTTTATTTCTTTCTTTTGTTGCTTGATTAATGCCCAATCCCAATTCTACCCCTTAGCCCTTCCCCTTTCCTGTCTCAATTCTCTTTTGGTTGGAGGGGAAGGGGGAAGAGGAAGGGCCAGATAGCCCTTCAAACGAAGATTTTTCAGGACCACACTTCAAACAAAGGGGTATGAATTATCTCGGCAACATGGCTGCTACAGCAAACAAAAATACACTTAAATGTAAGCTTTTTTTGGCATAAATAAAGATTTTAATGGAGAGTAATCATCTGTTTTATGTTACATTCAATTGTGAGTTCATATTAATGGTCATGTTACTCAAAGAAATGTTTCCAAAAAATCATTGTTTGCTAATGTCATATCATTACAGACTGCATGATAGTGCCACAGCATATGTCTGATCAGGGCTATAACTGCCGTAGACATTGATGGGGGCTGACCCCCCCAATATTGTGTATTGTAAGAGCTAGACGACGAATGATGGCGTGTGACGTCATGTTAGCTGTGTCCCAATTCTTAGGGGAATATTTTCTCCCCTACCCCTTGACAGTCTGTTTCAAGGGACAAGGGGAAGGGATAGGCAGAGGGGTAGGGGAAGGGGAAGGGGTATAAAATAGAATTGGGATTGGGCCTAACATTAATGACACAGACAAAAGCAACTAAATTAAGTCACTGTCCCTTTAAAAAAAGAATACGTGGATGCAAAATACAGATACACATCTGAATTTCTCCCAACTGTTTATGTTCACTTAAGACGTAACCAAGTTTTTATGTGGATACTCATCAAAAAGGACAATTTTGCATGCATTCCTCCGTTCATGTGCAATAAGACGCGAAAGAGAACTGAAGTCAGTAGTCCTGCACTGTCTGTCTATCGACTAATCTTAAATATTTTTTACACTAATTAATATTTTTCGACTAAACTATTTTTAAAGTTTGCACTAAAAAAATGGTTTTATAACAGACATTTTGTGACAGATGGGTATCCATAAATGGTGATTGAGTGTCAACTCTGACTGAAATTAAATTAAGTTTAATAAGTTTTTATTTTGTTATCATCTCGTTTTTAGTCGTCTCGACTAAAATTTTGACTGAAATTATTTCTCAACCAAATCAACACTGTTACAAAGACCATGTTTGGGTTTGTTTTAGAAGATACCAGTATAAATTTGACTAAAAATACAAAATTGGTATCTCAGATATTCATCTGTTTTATTGTAACTGAATTAATTGGGTGTAATTATAACAACATAACTGTAGTACTATTAATGATAGGACACCTACACAATATTCACAGACTACAATTGCGGTGTATACATTTCAGAATTAACCATAGTTACTTCTAACTGGAAAGAAGATGAAAAAAAAAGACACCTGTGAGAACCTTTATTCATAAAGTGACTCTATTATTCTGCAGAATGTTGTGAGTCATAACTGAGTCACTTGTTTATTTCAATGGGATTATGTTGCAACAAAGTGTGTGTTTGTACTAACCATAACCTTTGTGAATCTCTGCACATCCCAACTTGTTGTCAAACCATGCAGTAGACAGAATATAAATAACTAGATTATCGTATTTTATGTTTTTAATTTGTGGAACGCTTATATTGTCCCTCTGTTTCTTGCTGTGGCCCGTGAACCTTGGGTGAGCGTTTGAGAACAGAGGGTGTGTCAGAATGATTCGAAGCACAGGTTGGGTAACATCCAGAGACTAGGGGACAGATTCTTTCATTCCTTCTCCCTCAGGGTTTGGCAAGTAAACACGGGCATGACAGCAGAAAAACTGCTATCAGTGACCTACGCCCTCCCATCAATCACTCGCCCACTTCATTCACACACTGCTGTCAGATGTTCTTGCGAAATGTTCTTCTATGTCATCACTACAAAAAGCTCCTTTTAGAACCTTTATTTTTAAGTTTACATAAATTTGCGCACTTGAAATCTAAAATATGTGCATCGTTTTGTCAGTGTTTTCCTATGCTGACATCTTTATGTTTCAATGTAAGACTACAATAATTCCAAAACTGGTGCATGTTCATGACTTGCTCCCAAGATTAGTCTGATATCCTAAAATATACTGAAGTAATATTCTTAGAGCTCGGCTCAGCTTGTCTGCAGATGTTAGTTGCCCTTTTAAGGTCTGTTGGTGGAACCGTTCTGCAAATGTAGCCCAGTAGAGGAACGTAAGCCAATATCTCGCAAATGTCCAATATTTGAAACATCCAGCTGCATGCTGCTGTTGGGCAATGAACTGTGGAATATAATACATGACTTTTCCACTGCCGTTGCCAGGGATGGAAAGGAACTGTTGCTTATACTTTCCGAGCTTGAATTAACTTTTATTGTGTCCCCGTGAAATTTGTGAATAACGTGTGAGCTTGCAGACAAGCACTGCATTTGTCTGTTGGCAATAAATTAGGAAAATACTTCTACATGTATTTTCAAATGAATTTTCTTCCTGTGATGCAAAGCTGAATTTTCAGCATCCAGTCTTCAGTGTCACATGATGCTCAAGAAATTATTATCAATGTCAAAAACAGTTGTACTGCTTTCATATTTTTGTAGTAACCATGATATCAAAGAATTCTGGCAATAGTATGATGTTGAAATGAAACATTGTCTTTACTGTCACTTCTGATCAGTTGCATGCATCATTGCTAAATATAAGTTTCTTTTAGAAAAGTCTTACTGAAAGAGTATATGCAAATACATTTTGTGTGTCCTGTAACATTAGTGGTTTTGACTCCCATCCGTGGTTGCAGGGAAATCTCAGGACTACTGCCCTATAAGGTGCTGTAGTTACCTCAGAGTTGCAGAAACCTGTCCTGGTCACAGTACACTTGATGTGAAATGACAAAGGAAGAAAAAACTGTGAACTATAGGAATGTGCAAACAAAGGCTTAGTAAAATAGAAATAAAAACAAAGATGACCGTAAAATGCATATTCTTTAAAAATAAATTGAAATTATGGGTTAAAGTCAGTGTTCATAATGTGCAATTTAAAAGATAAAAAAAAACAAAGAGTTTGAGTTTTGAGTTTGAGTTTTTAGTTTGTTACCCTGAAGTAACATTGCCAATAGAGGGTTACGTGTGTGAGTAAATGTTGCACTGTGGTGATTTGAATATAAGGTAAATCTTAACCTGTTCAGACCAAACTCTGTCTGCAAAAACACATTCTCTTCCAACTAAATGACTCCCCACAAGCTCGAAAACAAACAAAGGAGTTTATGTGAGATAGTCTTTGGTGCATATCTTGAAACAATTCCCTCAGACCTGAAATATGTTGCTGATGCTTTATTACACAATTTTGCAAATGAAATCTGTGCTCCAGCTGGCTTGCATTTGAGATGCTGTAAGCACAGCTTGAACGTCAGCCCAGCGTGTGATTTCTTATAGAAGATTACAGTAGAAGATTACAGTGATGTGTTCCTGCTGAATCATACTTGAATGGATTTAAAACCATTTCCACAAGAACAAGTGTATATGACTGTAGTGTACAGTAAAAAACACCATATATTTAATTTAGATTCAAAATAGTATTTATTATCAATGCTTTGCGCTTTTTACAATTTCAATGTTGTTTTCTTGATCTGTATACTCTTAAAATAAAGGTTCTTTATTGCCATTAGGGTTAGGGTTAGGGTTAGGTCCATGAAGGACTTTTAACATCCATGGGACCCTTTCATTCAAGAGACATACATTTTCCTTTCTACTCCCCAATTATCTTTGAGTAGTCCATTCCCATTCAGTTGGCTGACTGTGACAGTAATAACACATCAATGCAGTTTTTTTTTTTAACAGTGAACAATGTGCTGTTTCTCTCAGATAATCCTGCAAAAAACAAGCATCTCATTTGTAAAACAAATACTGGTACAACTGGGTGTGCCGCCACCGGCTAGATCACCCACCCAGAAACATGCGCAACAGCAGTTCTAGCAACACCAAACATGAAAAAAAATCTGCTGGAAATGTACTCATCCTCAGGCCATCCAAGATTTAAATAATTTTGTTCTTCATCAGAACAGATTTGGAGAAATGTAGCATTACGTCACTTGTTCACTAATGGATCCTCTGCAGTGAATGGGTGCCGTCAGAATGAGAGACCAAACAGCTGAAAAAAACATCACAATATTCCACAATTAATCTACATGACTCCAGTTCATCAATTAACGTCTTGAGAAGTACAAAAAGCTGTGGTTTATAAGAAATACATCTATCATTAAGTCATTTTAAACAATTGCTTCTAGCCTCCAGTAAAAATATCACATCAAAAGCCACTGACATGTTATTGTTTAGAATGATTTTGGACTGGTTTGGCTTGTAAACAGTGTTTGATCTGTGCATATTTCTCTTGAGAAGACAAGATGACTTCTTCACTGGAGAAAGCAATGGATAGAGGACTTGTTCTTTAGCCGGAGGTAACAGCTTGAAGTTAAAAATGTTTACGAACATGCAGCTTTTCACTTCATAATATGTTCATTGATGGATTGGAGTTTTGTGGATTACTTGTGGATTATTGTGATGTTTTTATCAGCTGTTTGGACTCTCATTCTCACGGCACCCATTCACTGCAGAAGAACCTTTGGTGAGCCAGTGAGCAATTTCTTTAGATGAAGAAACAAACTTATTTACATCATGGATGGCCTGAGTGTAAGCCTGCAGATTTGTTTCAGTGAACTATTCTTTTAAGTTGAATCTCTCTTATTCAAGAACAGTAGTCTTCAGTGTTTCTGAAATGATCAGTATCACGCTTTGCCTGATGAGTGAACAGTAGATAACTGAGTGATCCTGTGATCCTTCTTATCTTTGTTATACAATTGCTGTTGATTTTTTAATGAGACAGAAACTCCTGTTGTGACCTTTACATGCCAAACACATAACACTGGACATTTTCTGTCTGCATGGTTAAAACATCTAAGCCCCATTTTTGTAGATATTATCCCAAATTATCTGAGTCTCCATCTTTTTGAAGAGCGGATCTCAAAAGATAATCAGCACACTTTAGCCAATGACAGTTTGGTGCTTTAGATTTTATTACATATTCCAGTTTATAGACGCAGTTAATCTGTCAACATCCACCTGGAATAAACGGCAACACCAGGGTGTATGTGAAAGAAAGTGGCAGTTTGAGTAGATCTTAACACATGTTCATGCAAAGATTTCCACAATAGAATGCTGCCGACATTCAGATGTTGTCTTGCTGTGTAAATATCCTCGCTCTCATTGAATCTGCTCCGACCAGTTCTTCCTGTTACATGTGCTGTCCATTCATCTGCCTTCCTCCCAGTTTGCAGCCCACCGTGGCACGGTGTGGTTTGTTTTCATAAGGTCACATTTCCTCATTGCAGTGCTTTGCCAAAAGGGATAAAACTTTTCGAAACCGGAAATTACATCACACTCATGTTCCTTTTGTAGAGCTCAAAAGAAGATATTTTGAAAAATATTTCATCTGTCATTTCATCCGGACTATGAAAGTTAGTGGGGTACAAAATAACACTGATTTTCATGTATGTACAAGAATAAACACTCTTTAAAAATATCCTCAAAATAACTATCCCTTGAGCTACTCAAATAAAGTGCTTATACAAATGAGAAACGTTCTGTTGGAAAGTTGCTTGCTCATGTGAGTTATGTTATGTTATATCCATTACTCATAAAGCTCTTGAAAAGGCTCTGACAAGGCAGTTTTCAAAGCTGTTATACTGATGTATGAAGCACTGTTGTGGTCAAATTTCCATAATTAAAAAGATGACAACTTCATAGAGAGCACAGCATGTTTTTATGCATTCAATGTCATCTCATCTAACACATATGGCAGTTGAAGGCCTGTTAATGTAAACACTGTCCAACATAAGAGAATGATGAATTAATAAGTCAAGTCAGGTCATTCTATTATCTAGCGCTTTTCACAATCCATTTTGTTTCATTGCAGCCTTCGTGTCTTTAAAACCTCAGTAGACAAGCCAAAATTTACTGCACCAGGAAAAACACTCCTGGAGCCATCTGGCCTTGTTTTCCTAATAAGTGTATTTTTTAGCAGTCAAAAACTCGAGAAACATTTTCCAGCATCCGCTCTTGTATTTTAACAAGATTTCCTGTCCCTTTTGTTGAAAACAGCCCCACAGCATAAAGACTTTTCCCTCAAAATCTTTTTTCTTGTCTTACTGAATGTAATGCTATAAAAAGCTACAGACACAGCTACTTTAAAGTACTTGTTTTGTGTGTGTGTGTGTGTGTTTGGGTGTAACTGAGCTATGTTCAAGCTTTCAGCCCTGCAAACTTTTGTCCTCTTTCACAAGTGTAATTGTTGACACAGGGAGATTTTCAAGGGAGTGTCTGATTCGAAACAGCTTCCGTTTGCTGATTACTGTCCCAGTGGCTGCTGTTCCTTGATCCACACCAGGATTTCTCAATCCTTCTTGTTTTTGTCTCTTATCAAAGTCATGATTCACCTCATAAGATCATTAGTAATGTGCTGCTCCGTGACCTGAACTGGGTGTGTCAGATTATTGAGACACCTCAAATCAACAGTAGGGCTGAGAAACACTGATAGAATTAATACAAGAGTGTTATGTTCTCTTAACTAAATTATGAATGAATAAACTAATGAATGCCTTTATTATCATTATACGCACGTACAATGAAATTAGGATAGCTTCCCCCAACATAAATTTACATATCACATAGTGCACATTTAACAAATGCACAAGTCATAATTTAACAATGTTACGTACTTGCACAATAAAGAGTTTGAGTTACTTGAGACTAACCTTTAACAAGCAAGTTGAGAGTTATATTGCACACAAGTGTATATTGCACTAGGTCTCCCCAAAGGGGGAGAGAGAGAGAGAAAAAAACTGCGTAACAGTAAGATTAAGATTCAAGTGACCTGGCTGGTGAGCAAGAGGAACAGCCATGTAGGCATGTTAAAATGTTGGTATACAAGTGTATTTTCACCCCTAGTTGGGCACTTAACGTTTAGTTTGGTTTGCTTTGTTGAAATCTCCAGCTATAATGTGAACACCATCAGGGTGCATACTCTATAGTTTGTCTATGGCATTTAGTAGGAGAGCAAGAGCATTGTTTTTATTGGCGTCGGGTGGTATATAAACAGCGGTTATAATCACTACAGTAAAAAAACTGGTGAGTTTGCTGGCCAGTCAAGCACACCAACACCATGGTCATTTTACCAACTTTTGGTGCTTTTGGCAATGTGGGCATGTGAAAAATTACATCTGCATCTTCAAAAAGCTGGTCAGCAGAAGGAAGCATGAGGTGCTTGGTAAATGGGTGACTTTGGTTTTCTTCCAGACTCTAGGACCTTGGTTTCCAAATGAAATACAAAAATTGCTCTCATCTGAAAAAAGGACTTTGGACCACTGGGCAACAGTCCAGTTCTTCTTCTCCTTAGCCCAGGTAAGACGCCTCTGACGTTGTCTGTGGTTCAGGAGTGCCTTAGCAAGAGGAATACAGCAACTGTAGCCAAATTCCTTGACACGTCTGTATGCCTTGACCCCAGCCTCAGTCCATTCCTTGTGAAATTCTTGAATTGATTTTGCTTGACAATCCTCATAAGGCTGGGGTTCTCTCGGTTGGTTTTACACCTTGTCAGATCAGCAGTCTTTCCCATGATTATGTAGCCTAAGCGTGGCCTGACTTGACTTATTTTTCCTTAAAGAAATAACTCGCCCGGCTGCAGATCCCAGACTTGACATGGGATGAATGACGCCCCTGAATTGGCCAAAAAATACACTGGCCTGAGTCTGGCTGCCAAAACTGCCGGCATTGGGTCACAATCATGTCGACAAGAATTGCAATACTTAGCCAGTATTGGTCTCGGTACTAAAACTGAGTCAACACCACCGGCATTGGGCCACAATCACACCAACAAGAAATGAAACACACTGAAACTGGGCCGATACCAGCAATGTCACTTTTACAAGTATTTTGCCCTCACACCATTTCTTTTCATGACATCCCTACTGACCCCCATAACATCCATATGTGATTCCTTTCCCCCTGTATAAATGACACAATGTTAATTTATTATCTTTTTTTTTTTATCCAGGAGCTTCCTCCAGTAAGCGTACCCTAAAAGAGGGACATGCTGACAGAAAGAGAGACAAAAAGGAAACAGACAATGACACGAATGATTATTCAGACAATCTCAGACTGACAACATGAAAGGTAACTGTTAACATTTGGAACACACCTTTGGAAGAATTTGGTTGCATTCGGATCCACTCTTTTCTCCCTGCATCTCTGTCCAAAGTGGGCAGCAGCCATCTTTTTATGAACTTTTAAATCTCTGTACTAGCATTTCTTGGCTGTAATTTAAGAAGGAAAGAAGAAGAAAAAAAGACCAGTCACAATACAGTGGTGTCAAACTCAATTCCTAGAGGGCAGCAGCTCTGCAGTTTAGATCCAACTTACACCTGCTTGGAAGTTTCTAGTAATCCTGAAGACCTTGATTAGCTGGATCAGGTGGTTGGAGCTAAACTCTAGCACTATGTCAGCAAACTTACAATCATAGCTTTATTATAAATAAACATTACTTTGATATTATATGTGTATAACGGTTTAAAAAATTATATTATATGTTAAATTAACAAATGTTTACTCACAAGAGTAGCAAGTTCTCCTGGTCTTCTGGTAATTAGCAACACTAAAAAGCCGTCGGGTATTGCCATTAGATGTCAAAGATAGTGAGCATATCTGGAAACCATAACTGGGCCAGACACTGCCATAACACAAGTAACAAGGAAGTTTAAGAGATCCACTGGCAAATGAAAGATAACCAAACTGCCATAGATATTAGGTATTCTGGTGGAAATGCAGTTCAAGCAATAAAAATGATGTCACCGAAGCATAAACGTATTCAGTATTTTAACGGTCGAATACCTAAATGGAAAATCACAAAAATATCTAACGAAAATCTTGACTTTAACCAGTGTGTCCCATGAGTAAAGTTCTCCACCAAGTGGCTAAAGCAAAAAATAAAATAATAATAATCAATTTACCCCATGAACATCATAAATGTCATTTTTCTTTTGACTGTATTTTTTATATTAAGTGTATATTTTATATTAAGAATTGCTCTTTAAATTAAATTAATTGATTTAAAATTCAGTTTGGCACATTTTTAGGCCAAAGAGATTTTGAATGCATATTTATCACTGTAAACCGAATTATTTCACTTAGTTTGACATGACAAGATTGAAGTAGGCTACAAGATTAATTTACCTCATATAGGTAAATTAAAAAGAACATAGTTTGTGATGTATTGAACTTCTTTGAAAAAATAAAAACATTCTCGGATAACTTTGTGTTGTCCCTCACCTTACTACCGAGAGATCCGAACCATTAGGCTATTACAGGCTGCCATCTACCGTCTGAAAGTGCTCCACTGCTGCTTTAACACACAACATCATTTATAGCAAGATGTTATAGGGCTATGTTGTTTATAACAAACCGAATCCCATAATCATTGTTTTTTTATTATTATTTATACTATTTATAAATGTATACTATAATCTTGATATATATATATATATATATATATATATATATATATATATATATGTATATAAAGGCGTCATGCACTCATGAATATATACATATACATATATATTTAGGGCTATTTTATTTTTTTCTCAGCGGAAATATGACGTGTAGCAGAATTTGTATTCAGCGTTCGGCTCAGTAAATCAGAAAATTTCCTTTATTCTATTTTTTTTTAACCTTTGAAAAGCAAATAAAACATTTTGTTGAAATAAGACACTCCCACTTCGTTTTTTTTTTTTTTTTTTGTAATTTGATCCAAACGATAATATAATAAAACAGTATAGTGTAATAAATGTAAATACATTAAAATTATTAATACTAAGATGATGTTAATGACGAAATGCATCAAAAAGGTCCATTATGAATTTGTCTATCCTGGTTAAGGCGTATTGTCATTCAATAAAATTCAAGTTAATTTGTATAGCACTTTTTATGACACAAATCATTGCAAAGCAACTTTACAGAAAATTACGTTTCTACAATTAGTAGTAGCTTATAAGTGGTGACTGTCAGTTTATTTTCAAATTACAGGAATTTTCAGAAAAATTAATACAAGACGTAGTCAACGTAACCATGAACACTATTAAAAGCAATTATTATGTGATTGCATAGTAAGAAGCAATATTTGTTGGTTCTGTAGATTCAGGGTTAGCATCATCTGGGGTCCTCTGAGGGTCAGCATCATCTCTTCTCAGGTGTTCTGGATCCAGACTGGAGCTTGTGTAAATCCACGGGATGTAAATCCCATCATTAACAGAGACAAATAGAGACATCATTAGCTACGGATTATCATCTTACCTCTCTCCGTAAACAATGCCAAAGTACCACAAGCATCAACAGTACTTTAACCAGGAAATCATATTTTCATAAAACTATAATACATGTCTACATTTTACCTGGTCTTCACTGCAGAACACATGATCCAGGGAGCGTGGTTGAATCCAGACCCAAGTCCTACCACCGTACATATATCTAAACCCACCCATCTCTACCCCTAGATCCAACCATGCCCCTGGACCTTGTGTTTCTCTCCAAGTATAGGTCTCTGCAGGAAAGTAATGGGAGTTACCAGATCAGGGTGTTTTTAGACCATGAAACCTGATTGGCTTAGGTCATAGTGATGGGGGTGGGGTTAGGTATGGGGGATCATCTTGATTGCATGATTTACAAACAGCTAGCAGTTTGAAAACACCCACAAAGTCATAAACGCCCATTTTTGCTCGCTCTCTATGTTTTTCAGTGAGGGACTTCTGACCTGCAAATATTTCCCGTGGTTGACAGCAGGTCTCTTTTGCTCTGCAGAGACCCAAGTCTCGTCTTTGAAAAAAAAAAAAAAAGTCTCGTCTTTGAGTATGGGTGACGTCATGTCCCCAGTTGGAGGCGGGGCTAAACAGAGCAGATCTCAAGCGCCCCGAATCCCAAGCGTCGCCATTTTGTAAGCTCGGCAGTCGCTACAGAAGCACCGAGTGAGAAGAAATCCCCTCATTAATCAGGCCAGATTCCCGAGAAAATAGAACCACAAGACTACCCGTTGTCGTCCGAAAGGAAAGGGAATCTTATCGTATGTCCGCTATCCAGAACCTCCAAACTTTTGGTAAGACTCGAAAACGTATTATTTTATTGTGTGGGGGAGGGGCGACTGAAAACGACAGCGTTATGTTGATGCTTAGCGAATAAATATTACTCTGGGGTTTTAAAAATACAAATGAACACACAATAGTTTTCTGATTGATTTAAACTAGTGTCGTATTTGAATAAACGTATTTTTCTGTCGTCTAAAATCGCAGAAATGCCAACTTGGGCCTTGTTTGTTTTATTGTTAGGTTTGCTCTTCTAATGTCGATTTATTCGCTTTATTAAAACATCTTAAACGTCTTAAATCCGTTTTAAAGCTCTTTATTAGTTGGTTAGCGTCGAGTTTATCTCTAATTAAATCGAGATTATGCACGACGACCAACATAACCATTTTGATCGCCAGCTTGTTTTTCTGGAAGGGAAACAAAATGGAAGACGCCAGTCGATGACGGTTTATTATTTTTAGATTTATCCCGAAACATCTCTATCATTACGATTTTAGATTAATGTCTAGATGAAAGAAAACTAACTTAACGCGTTAAACCTCAATCGTTAATTTTACACGGATCTATATCAAGCCTAAGATGTATCGAGCAGATCCAGCACACGAACGGTTAATGAACAGCCTGGTTTGCTTTGTTCCAATATGCTCTCGTGAGGACCCCACATAATCAGATTTTACATGTGGAAATATTTGAGGTGATAGAACTAATTAGACTTGTTGTCCTTAATTTAAAAAGTACTTGGGGTGACCTAGTTGAAAGATTAACTTTGAGCTGTTTCGAGCAGATCACACGTGACCTATAACCAGCAAAGCAGGACAAACATGGCTAATGTTGTTTGTTTTATCTATCCGAAGACCCCTTTGCTGATGCAACTAAGGGTGATGATCGGCTCCCAGCTGGGACAGAGGACTACATCCACATAAGAATTCAACAGAGGAACGGGCGGAAGACTCTGACCACGGTTCAGGGCATAGCCGACGACTATGATAAAAAGAAGCTAGTCAAGGCCTTCAAGAAGGTTGTCATTTAATTCGGTCTAAGATAATGCACTTTCATTTGTTTTATGGTTTCATGAGTGGATCTTTTTTAACGTTCCCATATTTAAATTTTTTTCAGAAATTTGCCTGCAATGGGACTGTGATTGAGCACCCTGAGTATGGTGAAGTAATTCAGCTGCAAGGTGATCAGCGCAAGAACATTTGCCAGTTTCTCACTGATGTATGTATGAACTCGAAATGTGCTTTTTTTTTGTGGCATGTAATCTGTTGGCCTTTTCATGGTAGCTGATTTAATCGACCCATTTCCGTCATTTTTACAGATTGAACTGGCCAAAGAGGAGCAACTCAAAGTCCACGGGTTCTAGAGGCTGATGTGAACGGACCCCTCCCCGAATCTTAACCTAACCTCCCCTGTTGTTGTGCCCCCCCTCCCACTCCACCCTTCTCAAAGGAAAAAAAGCTGAAAATGATTACCTCTGATTTGAGACTTTTTAGTATGGCACCCTTATTAAAACGACCTGTCCTGTTCAAGCATGGACACACGACAAGGCAAATTGTGGGATAAATGATTTCTGTTTTTCATCCCCTCCTTTAGCCATTTTTTTTAGTTAATCTTGTGCTGCTCTGAAGCACAAATTCCATGTAATTTTTTTTTCTCTCTTTGTTTTGTACAAGGTGTTTCAATAAAACCTTCAGATGCCATGTTTTGCACAGTCCTTAAGTTGACGGGTGGGATGTGGGTGGGGCAGTTTATGTATTGATTTCTTGGTTCATATTTACATACACCATAAAGCATCTGCATTTTTAGTTCTGATGTGGGCCAGCCTGCTTCAGGGTTACATTGGAGTGCCGCCTGTGCACAAAGCACAGCCACCCCATCGTGTCTCATTATGCTGGTCTTAACTGCCTTTTTTACCTTCGTCTTTCACAATATGCATAATTTCAATTTTCTAAACTTGTAATACCGTATTTTGGTTTTGGTCTGGAATAAACAATTCCCATACTTCCAATGTTTTAGTTTCTTAAATGGAAAATATCTTGAATGCAGTGAGTGCTTTGGTTGTAATGGCAGTCGATCGCAGGAAACAGTCATGAATTAATTCATGTGGTTGTACTTGGGGATACATTCTTCTTTTTTTTTGTGGGTAGCTTGGCATAGTCATTTTATCTATGCATTTTGCTGACTTGAACCCATTATTTAATTTCAGTTTATATATGATTGTTATAAAATTTGTTGGCAAGCTGCGTACATTTTTTTTTTTTTTTTTTCAAGCTCAGAAGTGTGTAAGCCAGAGGACAAGTCATAACGCGAGACAGCATGGCTCAAGCTGAGGGTAAGCTTGCTGAAAGATTGATTTTAGGGGAGTTTTCCGAGTGAACCGCGTTTTATAATAAGAGATTTGTTTATGCTACCCGTTATTCACGTTAAGCTATAGAAGATATTCGTGAGCGACCTAGAAAACGTTTAATAAAATGTTATAATGTATATTATACGGACATAAGAAATGATAATCACTAACCAGGTCAAACTTCGATTCTGAGGTAGCTTTTACACTGACTTGGAGGAAAGTTTAGTTTTTATATGAATAGTGAATTCTTTCGCACTGCACCCGTTTTCTTTCAGCTCCTTTCACTTCAGATTAGTTCAACAAGATCAATGTTTTAATGGATAATCCTCTTATCCACTCCAGCTACTGACAGATATAATGTGAGTGCAATAACCACCATTTGTAAACTGTTTCAAATTGTGGCTGTTTTCTGTTTTGCACAGCAGAGGGCACAACGGTAGTAAATATTACTCTCTGAAATATTTATAGAAATATTTGATGCCTGGCAATGTTTTAAAGGTTGAAAAAAAGTAGGCTAAACACTCCAAGTATGTTTTTGTGGCTGGCTGCAAGTAAAAAAAAAAGTGCACGTCTAAAAAGGAGTGATCAGATTGTGTGTGTGTGTGAGCGCAAAGCAGGGAAAGGGAAGCAGAAATGAGAGATGAGGGGAGTAAGACTTGATAAACAAACTACTGTACATCTCCAGCCAGACAGGTCTCGGACATCAGAGGAAAAAGTCTCAGAAAACCTGTCAAGTCTGTAGAATTGCAATGTTGCTGAGAAGAACAACTATGTGTTCTGTACTTTCAGATATGAAACGAATATTTAATTCACTAGCTCTTGTTTAGGACAGTACATAACAAGTTGGCAGTAACTATGGCTGTGATAGCTATTTACTATTATAGGCAGTACGGTTTAATGAATATGCTCTTTATTTTAGTTGCAGCCATAAAATGACTGTTTTCCTAATTAATGTTGTTCAGTTGCTTTGACGCAATCTTTTTTGTTTAAAGTGCTATAAATAAAGGTGACTTGACTTATAAACAGTGGTTTGCTACCACCTATTGGCATTTTTAATTTCACATTTGGACTTTTTTCCCGATTTTTTTTTTTCATGTTTTAAATAATTTAAAATGTCAGCATTAAACGTTTTATGTTTAACATATCAAAACATTATTTATGCATTTGTATTTGCAGGTTAAGTGCATTCATGTCCTGCATTAAACAGTGTGTAAATACATCAAAATGCCACTTCAGATGCAGCTTCTGTGTTGATTTCATTTGCTTGGTAACAGCCCAAATGTCTTTTTATTCTAATTCACTGATTAATTGTAAGAATTAGACTCAGAAGATAATGGAAACTTCTAGAAAAAAATTATGAAGGTAAAGCCTTATTAAAGTAAAAATGCCCATAAAATGTAAAAATAAAAATAATCTGTTTAACGTTATTGGAAAATATTACTTTCTATCAGTGTGAATTAAAAATACATTAAAAATAATACTAATGTTTAATCATTTTAGACATGTGATTAAACTGAAGGCTAACAGAGGATAATGGTAACTGAGTTTATTAAATTCATAAACATAAACAAACTATACCTTCTCTATTTCCAGTTTGTAGCGTGGATCATTTCATTGCAACATTTAATCTCATTCTCATGCTTAATAATCTTGTTATTTTGAAAAACAATTTATGCTACTACTGCCCACTGGTTTTAAACCTATATTATTATTATGAGCCTTAAAACATCTTAAAATGCACACATTTAGGTCAGGAAAATCGAAATTTTCCTCAGTATTGATGCAATGTGGGAATATTGGTTTAAGCAACGCAAGTTTGTACGCTGCATTGTGTTGCACACTTTTAACACACAGCAGGCTTTCAAGAAAATAAAAAAGATAAATTATTGGGGGCCTGTGCCCCAGAAGAGCTTTAGGTCTAGCAACGCCCCTGACTCAGACTAATGACTAAGAGTTTACTGCATGTTACAACTCAAACACCAAAGTAAATCACACTTGAACCCATAGATCAATTCATCCACTTTCCAAACTGCTTGTCTGTGCAGGACTGTTGGGATGCTGGAGCATATCTCTCAGGCTGAAGGCAGGGAAACACCCCGGACCGACAGGTTCAAGTGATAAATACAGGTTCAGAATGAAGAAAAACTGAGTATTTGTTTAGATGCTGAGTTCCAGTAACAAGTGTAGTGCCGATGCAGTGGTTAGTTATGAATAGTCAAGTAATAATGGTTTTAGTAAGAGTTAATTCAAATCCCAGGTACAGTAATGGTATTAGTGTATTTATAGGGTTATCCAAAGTACTTCAAGAAATACAAAACTACTGAGGAAATGCGCCATTTTTATTAACCTATGAACTATAAGATGCCCTTCTTCAAAGCCACTGGCTTAAGAAATAATTATAATAAAAATAATTTATTTCACTAGCAAAGAGCTTTAATGAACTGTGCACAGAAAGGCCTAGTAATCAGGTTATTGATGGAAAATCAACTAGGATATTGACCTGGGGGCTAAATGCAATTAATTAGTCCAGTCAGTTGTGTGGGTTCAACCGGTTCTGCTATATAAACTCACTGTGATAGCCAATTGAAATCGTTTTTTTTTTTAAATCATTTTATTTAATGACACAGCAGATTAGTATAATAATTAGTTCTGTGTGTCTGGATGTAATTCAAAACATTTATGTATGCTTGCTTGCTTTGTATTAAAAAAAGTGCTATAGCCTGAGGAGTTGGACTTCCTCAGGTTTGTAATCAGTGTAAACATCAGGGAGTTTTTCCTCGCCGTTGTTGCCTTCGGCTTGATCAGTGGGAGTATAAGGGACTATTTGTTGTAAAGCTGTTTTGTGATAATATGCATTGCGGAGAGAATGAACTGCATTAGGCTACTTGTTATTCAGAATATATCCCTGATCAAGAGCAATGCAAAATTGATTTTAGTGGACAGGAATATTTTAAACTCATAAGAAAGGATTTCCTCACAATTTGGCATCCACTGATCCACAGTCAGGCATATCAATCATGTGACTGTCCTTAAAGATCCTTTTATTTATAGTAACTTCGATTTGCAAGTTGTTGATACATTAATAGTGTAATAGTGCACGTGTTATTGAAGTGATCATCCTGTAAAAACTTTAAACTTTAACTTTAAAATGAAGAAGAAGAAAGCACCATTCAAAGGTTAATTTTTATTATATAGCCTATTATGCTCATGCACAAAAGCCATATTTATATGTTCAAAAATATAGTATAAATGAATAGTGAATACTGTAAAATATTATCAGACCTTCAATGTAAAATAACTAATTTATGATAAAATATAATTTATTCCAGTGATGGCAAAGCTGAATTTACCACATCATTAGGCCTATCCTTCAGTTTCATTGTGAAATAATTATTTATAAATAATTCTTATTTGCTTGTTTGGTGCTTAATAATTTTTTATTATTATTATAAAACAGCTGTTGTTCTTAATATTTCGTGGAAATATTTTTTTCTAGGATTTTTCTGTTTTCAATTTTTTATGTTCAAGAACACAAATAAATTCGTTTCTTTTTTTTTTTTTGCAACAATTTAAAAGACATAACTGTCACCTTTAATGAATTTAACATGCCTGTGCAGAATAAAATAATAAATTTATTTAATACAAAGGTTAAAAAAAAGTATGTATAACTATACAAAACAAAAAACTTCAAACTTTTGAATGGTAGATTTGAGAAGTTTTACAATCTTAATTCCAAAGAATGAAGAATGTTCCAAATAATGCTAAACTTCACAAATATGATACATTTGAGTACAACAAAAATATTGTGTCTAATTTTTTTACATTTTATTTTAATTTAATTTTAATTTTTATTTTTGCAGTGAAGTTCATTCATTCTATACAGTGATGCTCTTTCACAAGAAAACCACAACATTACAGTATATGTTTGCAGAAAATAGTTTACCCCTCAGAGAATTGCCATAATCTGTAAATTGATGAATACTGTGTATGGAAAATGACAGTTTTATCGAGATCTGCCTCTTGCTAGTGTGTGAATTGCTATGTCGGCATACTCTTTTCAGGGATCCTGATTGCAGTATAATGACTGCCATCAACCTGGTGCAGTTTAACATTTTCAAATTCTGGGATCAAAGAGAGAAGCTTCTGATTCCTTTCCATCAGACGTGAAGAGATGAGACGGGCCTTTCATGTTCACATCGCCTAGTCTCTCAAAATTAAATGGATGTCAGTAAAACAAAGTGGCTCGAGTGTAGGAAACATCTTGAGTTAAATGTTTGTTGGTTTCAAGCAGTGCCATGTTTAGGGCAACATCCAGGAAGCTTCTGTATAATTTTGTCATTGTTCTCAAACTCGCTCCCAGTCGGAGAGCTGGTGCTCGGCCCAGATGTCGAATCCATTTTGAGTGTTTAAACCACCAGAGGAAAGCCTCTTAGTACCATGCAGACAAAACGCTGTTGATCTTGAGTTAGTTTTGAGGTGCAATGGGCTTTGTTACCATGTAGAATAATTTTTTTCTTCTTTATCATGTGGGCTTGTTAAATAGTTTTTGAGTTCTCATGCCAAAAGTTTGCTCAGATATCAGCGTGACCTTTAGGAATAAATATCACTTTATATTAAAAGGTGATGTGAATTCAGCATTCAGTTGCAAAAAGGTTTGCAGATGAATTTACTCATATTTAGATAGATATGCAGCTCAATATTCTCTATTTGCATGTGGATGTTGATTATGTGCACCGTGCAAATGATAAACAGGATTGTATCCTTTAAGATGCCTTTGTAGAGCCATAACTTATTTGATATCTTTATAAAGGATTGACTTTTTCCAGCATATATATATATGCTGGAATAAGTCACTCCTGGAATATATATATATTCCAGTAGTTTTGGTTGGAGTTTCTTACAGTCTAATTTATTCCCTTGGGTAGTTATTAAAATATCTATTTCCCATAACAACCCTGCAAACAAAAACATGCACAGAAAGAAAAAGAAAACTTTCATGCTTGACAGTCTGTTTTATGGACACAGTTAGCTGTCACTGCATCTTGCAGTTGGCAGATGTAGTGAAAAAGTGCCTATTCATGAAGGTGTTATGTGGAAATAGTAAATTTGAAACAGGGGAACCCAGGGACTATAGTTGTCACATAAGATGATTTTAATTCAGTAACTATAATTGTCTCATTTTACATATGTGTGAGTGTGTGTGTGTGTGTGTGTGTGTGTGTATACACACACACACACACACACACACACATATATATATATATATATATATATATTATACACACACACACACACACACACAGAGTGCTGGCTGCATTACTTACAAATTGTTGTCTGTAAATGATTACAAATTAATTACATTTTGAAAATTGTATTAAGTGATATGATCAAGTTCTGACTACATTTGGATTACTTTTAGATTATGTTTGATATAACTTGTTTATATAATTAAATGGGATTATTGTTATATAAATATATCTAAGTAAAATGTATGACCATTAATCAGAGAACATGTGCTTGTGTTGTTAAATTAATTAGGTAGGACTTCAATTAAACAATTGAGAGCCAGAGAGAGAGAGAACAATAGGTAGGGAAGGTCAATAAATTATGAAGAATTTACTGCCATAATGTAAATAATTTGTAATAATGTAAAACCATAAAAAATTAACTTGGTCTGATTTTGAGCATTTTAAAACTCAATATAATCTAATTATTATTATTTTTATTTTTTTATCTGATTATTACATGTAATCAGTTACTACCCAGTACTATATAATACATTTTTGTTATATTGTGAATTGATTTGTTTTATAATTTCCTGTATAAATTCTGTGAAAAAGCCCATGCTAGATTGTTTAATTTTAATTTAATTCATAAATTTAGGTCATTGTGACAACTTACCCCATGCATAATGGAGCATGTTGTCACAAATGTTGTGTTAAATATACTGTATATTTTTGCTGGCACAATTATTGAAATGTTTTTTTTTTTTTTTTTTCACCAACACTGAAAGATTTTCTCTGGAGTAAAAACTGTGACAAATCTGCTATATATTGTGCATCATACAGTACATCAATGAATAAATTTATTGTAGTGAACGTTAATACTAGGAGCTGATGCGTAGTTTTTAATGCTGTGTACGTACGTGTTAGAAAGTGAAAATCCATATAAAATGTCATTTTATTTTCACCCAAAGCAAGGGAGCCAAAGTGCTTGTTTTCTGACAGCATCATTTGTCATAAACTTTCCCTGCAGGGTTAGAAGAAGATCTCAAACATTTTGTAAAATGGCCCTTCATGCGCACTCAGTGCAGTCATATGAAAACCTCTCCAGAACAGCACTTTTAATGTACGAACAACATTTTATTATGTTCTTCATAATATTCACAACGCAACATGGCACACTGCGACGGCATTGTAAGTGTAGGTGAAAGCTCCTCAGCTTCAAAGCTTTAATAATTGCAGTGTCAGCCAATCACAAATAAGCACCGCTAACAGAGCCAATTATAGCCAACAGAGTTATTCACCTCAATTAATAGAGTGACACAGTGCTGTTTAGTGCAGAGACCTTTAGTACTTTGACCAATGCCCTTCGATGTGTCCAGACAGATAATTGCATGGTAGATATTAAAGTGGAAAGAGCTGATTTTACGTAAAAGGTTAGTATGTAAAACTCAGTTTTCTGATGAAGAGTTAAAAAATTAAATAGACTTGCAACCTGGTACTTATATGTGCAGAACATACCCTGTTATGCTTTGATAAATAGCTGTGAAGTAGCTTGGAACACGGTGAGTGTTTCTAGCTGGTCTTTAGTTGCTAATCATTACACATGGTACAAGTTAGTCGTTAGTTGATCAAAGCTGGTTATTAGCTGGTACACGGTGGTCATTAACTGGTCAGAGCTGGTCATCATTAGCTGACTGACCAGTCATCATGTTCCAAAATCCAGTTTGATCATCGTAAGCTGGTATGACTAACTGGTAGCTGGTTTGTTGCTTTTCTAAAATGGTCTACTAGCTTCCTATAATTGGTCATTGGACTGGAAACTTTCAGTTGAAGTATAGTGTGATGTGCAAACTACATGCAGCAAATGTTGAGGTGAAAGTGTTAACCTGGTGTATATATACCTTTCTGTCAGCAGCTCTGTCTTCACCTAGAAAAGTCCCGAGGCTCTGTGAGTACAGCTCTTCACCTGTCCTTATATCCATATCTGCACTGCATGATGGCAACTGAATAATTAAGGGTCTGGGGTGCTAATACTCAATCTGAAGGCTTGATCACATTTAGAGGTGAGCTGATGTCCTCAAACTATGCTTTACCTTCCCATGCAGTTTTTGTAATATTGCTACATCACACGGAAGTCCTAAAAGGCTATGGATTATTACATGCATAACAATTTTCACGTTATCATGGCTTAATTTTCTTGCAATCTCAACATAACAAAAGCTGTTTTCTTGTGATCACAACTTAATTTTCATCACTCAGTCCCAAATGCATGCAATCTAGGCCAATCTGAACAAACACAGTTAGGCAGATATAAACTCCATCAGTTATATTCAGTTTTATACTGCCACTTGTTCTGCAGTTGTGTAACTTGGAGAACAACTTTTGTTATCTCAAGATCATGCGAACATTTAGCCGTGATGACGAAAAAAAGAAAATAATTTTTTTTTGGACTTCTGTACGCTTTTGACTAAAATTGACATTTTTCTAAATAAAGCATGTGTAATTTATACATCACTTAATGATTTGAGTATCTTTCAAGTTTCAGACACTCTCTTCGCCTACAAACAGGTATGGGACATTTTTAATTAACATGCACGTTCTGGGCGCTCCGTGGCAGTACGCTAAAGAGCTATATTTGGAAGTGGCGGTAATGAGTACCGGTGCTTAGCGGTCCACTTAAAGCACTGACTCAAATGATTCGAGAACCTGCTCCAAACTTCCAAACTGACTCAAATGATTCGCGAACCAGCTCCGAACTCCTTAACTGAATCAAATGATTCACGCTCCGAACTCCCGAACTGATTCAAATGATTCGCGATCCCGCTCCGAACCATAGACAGTAAAAGAAATGGACACAGCGACCCCATTGGAACTCAATTGAGACAAGTGAAGCCCATTTTTAGCGTTTTTTAGCACTTCCGTTTCTGACGCGCAGACTCAAACGAAGCTTGAGGACGTCAGCAACCTGTCTGACAGATGTAAATCTTCTAAGTGGCTGTGCGTGCAAACTGCCATCGTTAATCTTGCAGAGACGGCGAGCTTGAGCGGGGAGTTCTTTGTCGTGAGTGAGCAGGAGTAAGTATTCTGATTAATTATTTTGTATAGTATTTTAAAATGTAACGCCAGTACGCCATATTAAGTTAATTGCCTGCGAGCTTCTCCTCCTGTCTGTACGGTAATGCAACAGAGAGACGAGTGGTTATGACGCAATCGTTAGCCTATTTTTTACAAAAACTGTTTATATGGGGCCATAATGTAACATAGAAGGTAATGGAGCCCTTTATACATTGTCGTGTATCTTTAGAAATAAATAATGGACAAACGGCGTCTTTAAACGCCTCAGATGTAAAGTTATTCGCTGTCAAAGTGACGCCAAAATGAATGGGAGTCAATGGGAATGCTAACGCAAGTGAAGTTCTGCTAAAAGATGGCAGCCCCCACCCGACTTCAACATCCGGTCGAGTTCCTTGCCCCCTGCTCCGAACTACCGAACTGATTCAAATGATTTGCGATCCCCAAACTGACTCAAATGATTCGCGAACCCGCTTTGAACTCCCGAACTATCTCAAATGATTCGCGAACCCGCTACGAACTCCCGAACTGATTAAAATGATTCGTAATCCCCAAACTGACTCAAATGGTTCGCGAACCCGCTTTGAACCATGCTTTGAACTCCCTAGCTGACTCAAATGATTCGCGAACCCGCTACGAACTCCCGAACTGATTAAAATGATTCGCGATACCGCTCCGAAGTCCCGAACTGACTCAAATGATTCGCGAATCTGCTCAGAACAAAAAAAGGTCCCCATGGATACATGCTGTGTGCCCTAAAGTGACGTCATTCGGTCATGTGCTCATTTGATCAACAGCTGCTTGGATCCTATCTCCAGTGTGGCTATATTACTTTTTTATTACAGCTCCATGTAGCATAGCAGTCTTAAATGCAATAACTAAAATAATTTATATTTCAGTTTATCAGTTTATACAATTTATATAGATCAAATAAACAGTTTACTACGTAAATTAAAATAATTAATTTATTTGTCTTACCTGTGTTATTTTTCACTTTCTTTTCTTCATGTTTTCCTTGGCATTCACTCTATAACATTCTAGTAGAGAAACTACAAACATATTTTCTTCATTCATGCAAAAACCTAATTGTAGGTATGTTCAATAATATTATTGAAAGGCATCATGATTTTGATGTTTAAATGCTGAAAACAGACTCCTGATTTAATGACATTTTTCATTACAGAAGTTACTCCTATTTTCTTTTTCCAGAAATGAAAATGATTAATTTAACATTAACTTTATTTTACAATGTATTCAAATCTATATAGTAAAACAAATTATAATATCAATCTGCAAATCAACATTTTTTTTATTTAGCAATCTGTTATTATTACAGTTTTTTTTTTTTTTTTTTAGGATTTTGTTTTAGGCAAATACCCTTTAAAATCCAAAATGAGTTTATATTAGTTTGATTTTGTCAACTATCTTTGTCTGAGTTGCAAGGTGTCAGGTGTTGGGAAGGTTACTTTGGAAATGTTATAGGTTACAGATTACAAATTACCTTATTTAAAATGTAATATGTAGTGTCACTGTTTCAAGTGACTTTAAGTAATGTAACTGATTACATTTGATTACTTTTCTAAATTTCTATTGTTTTCAAATTTTGATTATTTTGAATAATCTAAAGCAGGCAGGGTTAATGATACAGTGGTACTCAACACTGATTACTCTCAGATTTCAGAATCCTTCTTCAATTGAATTAAGATTGTAAAGTACAACCACCTCAAAATAGGACTTTAGCAGCTCTTTTTACTTTGCAATCTTTTTTAGGTTAAATACAGATATAAAATCATAAGATATAGTTTAATAGCGATGATACTGTTTTTGAAATAAAATCTTTGCATAGCTATGACAGGAAACATTGGCATCTAATAATGCCTTGGAAAAAAGGCAGTTAATCTAAAAATAAAATAAAATAAATACATAAATAAATAATCATTTACATAAACCAAAATAGGAAATAAAACAGTTATGGAATAAGCATGTGTCATATTCTGTGTCTTCAACTCCAGAAACATTGGTGTCTCATATTTTAAATATGTATATGTGTGAAAATATTCAAATGTAACTCCCTTTTGTAATCATTAACAATATCATAATTAACTGTAATTTAATTACAGTTTACATTACATTAACAGATTACAGCTACATTTATTTTGCAATTAAATACGTAATTTAGTTACATGTAACTGCCCAACACTTCAAGTGTTGGAATGGAAATGGCAGATGAAGGACGAAACAGGGACGTTCACAAAGTGTCTCAGAATGTCCTCCGAACATTCACCAGCAAATGTCAAAAAGCGGACCAAATCCGAACGTCCGCCAGCGAACGTAATAAAGCGTACCTACTGCGGACCTAAGCCGACGTCCCCTTGTTTGCTGGGGAACTGACTCAAATGATTCGCGATCCCGCTCCGAACTCCCAAACTGACTCAAATGATTCGCGATCCCCAAACTGACTCAAATGATTCGCGATCCCGCTACGAACTCCCGAACTGATTCAAATGATTCGCGAACCCGCTACGAACTCCCGAACTGACTCAAATGATTCGTTAACCCGTTCCGAACTCTCGAACTGATTCAAATGATCCGCGAAGCCGCTCCGAACTCCCGAACTGATTCAAATGATTTGCGATTCCCAAACTGACTAAAATGATTCGCGAACCTGCTCCGAACTCCCAAAATGACTCAAATGATTCGCGATCCCCAAACTGACTCAAATGATTCGCGATCCCGCTTTGAACTCCCGAACTGACTCAAATGATTCGCGAAGCCGCTACGAACTCCCGAACTGATCCACGAAGCCGCTCCGAACTCCCGTACTGATTCAAATGATTCGCAATCCCCAAACTGACTCAAATGATTCGCGAACCTGCTTCGAACTCCCGAACTGACTCAAATGATTCGTGATCCCGTATCGAACTCCCAAACTGACTTAAATGATTCGCGATCATAATCTGAAGTTCCCATCTAAAATCAATTGAC
Source organism: Carassius auratus (assembly GCF_003368295.1). Taxonomy (NCBI): domain Eukaryota; kingdom Metazoa; phylum Chordata; class Actinopteri; order Cypriniformes; family Cyprinidae; genus Carassius; species Carassius auratus. Next base: position 15,228,352 of record NC_039286.1, read on the forward strand.
ACCGCCAGCACTACTATTGGCTTAGTTCTCTAATTTCCTAACATTTACTGATTATAAGGTACGCAAAGTATGTTGTTAACAAATAAAATATCACTATTTCCATTCCGAACTGCTTTCCACATCGAAACATCCACGAACATAACCAGGTGAGCAGATCACTCACTATTTGATTTCTCTAGTCTTTACCCACTCATCATCATCATCATCATCCACCAATCAGAACACACGAGAACTCTTTGACCACAGCTGCTGTTCTTCTAAAGCTCTTGCAGCAGCTCACTGGTTTTTTTGAGGTGCTCGGATCACATCAGATTGTAGTTAATCTTGCAGATCATGACTTATATCTACTCTTCCTCTCCCTGCAGTTTGGTAATATAAGATTCATCCTTTGAACTCCCACCTCTTCTGTGGGTTTTATTGTTCGGAGCCTGAATTTGGGCTCCTGGGGTCTTAAAAAAGGAACATTTTCGATCTCCAAGGTGAAGGTTATGACAACACACTCTTAGAAAAAAGGGTTAATTGGGATTCTATATAGAACCATAGGGTTCCTTATTCAACTCCAAAGAACCTTTTACGCTAAAAAGGTTATATAATGACAAGAATGAATTTTGTGATCATTCACATCAGGGGCGTAGCCATCTTTTCAGAAGTGAGGGGGACAGAAATGACACACACAAACACACACACACACACACACACACAAACACACACACACACACACACACATATATATACAGTGGGGATCGAAAGTTTGGGCACCCCTTGCAGAATCTGTGAAAATATGAGTAATTTTCAAAAAATAAGAGAGATCATACTAAATGCATGTTATTTTTTATTTAGTACTGTCCTGAGTAAGATATTGTACATAAAAGATATTAACATTTAGTCCACAAGACAAAAAAATTGCTGAAATTATTAAAATAACCCTACTCAAAAGTTTGGGAACCCTTGGTTCTTAGTACTGTGTTCTGTTACCTGATGATCCTCGACTGTCTTTCTGTTTTGTGATGATTGTGCATGAGTCCCTTGTTTGTTCTGAACAGTTAAACTGAGCAGCGTTCTTCAGAAAAATCTTTAAGGTCCTGCAGATTATTCAGTTTTCCAACATCTTTGCATATTTGAACCCTTTCCAGTAGTGACTGTATGATTTTGAGATACATCTTTTCAGACTGAGGACATTTGAGGGACTCAAACACAACTATTTAAAAAGATTCAAACATTCACTGTTTGAGCCAGTGCTGTTTTTTCAACCCTGAAACAAACAGACAATTATGCACAGAATATACACAGGCTGTTGTTGAAGAGTTTAGCTATTTGTGAAAAGACAACCCACACTGGATGAAGCAGATTATCATTATGCTTTGGTGATCACAAGAATTAGGTTCTAGGTAATTCAACAATGTTTGTCAGAGCAGAATTGGAGGATATCTGTTGAGAATGCTATTCAGGACCATAAGATTGTTCTCATAAGTCTCTCCTATGGCTAGAACAGGATCATACAAGCAACATTTCCCAGTCCAATCGTTTCGTGCCCAACTACCTTCACAGCTGGTTAATTACCTTCTTTAGAGATCAATATTTAATTAGGAAATGTTTTTGCCCATGGTTGCAGTTTTAGGCAGTCACCAGACTGAGAGGCCACTCTCTCCACATTTAATAGAATCGAAATTCATTCATAAGATGCGTTCAGCTCCTAATAAATTATGCTTTGATCGACAGAAAGGCCTTCCTTATCTTGTTAGTTAGGTTTTATTTCCTTAGGGCCAGAAACGATGTTTGTATATGCAATTATTCTTGTTGGCATTACAATATCAGGTTATACGGCTCTTGAGGATTTGCTGTACAGTAATCATAAGTATCTTCAGTGTGATGTTTCTTCGGGTGCTCTCATCTTTTCTGGCTTTTGCAGCAGCCGTGTTCCCTGTCCACATATTTTTGTGTGTCATATTTTATTCGCTGTAATGTTCGTGTTTGTCACATTACCCAACACAATGGACACTTTTGGCCCTCTGGACTTGGTTTTCCAAAAAATGAAATTTGTCACCCATGTATCATTCTGAAATCACATGACATGACAACATTCATTCTTCTGCGGAGCACAAAAAAGCTGGTATTTTGATGATTCTCCAATGTTTGAACATCAAAAAAAAAAAAAAAAAAAATCAGTGGGACCCAAAAAAGACACTGGACCACACTGACTGAGAGATTTTTCAAAGTATCTTTATTTTTGCTGAATAAAACAAAGTTTGTTGGTATATGCTTTAGAAGAAAACGAAACAATATTTCAGTTTTTCCAATTGAAATACCACATTTAATTGCCTTTTCTTTGTAAATGTTTGTGAATCTTAACTAGCAGCTTCCGAGTGAAAGTAGTTTCAACAACAATTTATTCTTCAGTGCTTGATAAATATTAAATTATTTATCTGTTTGGTTATACTGTTTGTCTCACTCCTAGTTTATCAGGGGTTTAAAATGCAATAATGAATATTTTCATGATGGATTTCCATATTTAGCAAATGAATGCCTGGTGCTGAAATCTGTTTGTTTTAATAAAAAACAACCTCTGGGACACGAACGCGCCTGTAGCTGAAACACCCAATGACAATGAAACGTGACAGAACATGGCCATGCATTTGAATCCTAGGGAAGAGCCTCAGACAAAACTTGTGGTCATATAAATTGAAATGTTCCCATGAGCACGCTTATACAGTGCCGTATTTTTGGCATACTGACAAATAATTTCTCCTGACACTCATTAAAGACTTCAAAGGAAGCTTTTCATCCCCTAAATGCTTCACATGTTCCAACTGGGAGACAAGACTTCGGCTAAATCTGTAGCCGCTATCTCGGTTTCTGACAGCATGCTAATGTTCAATAGATGTGTGAGAACAAGACCCAAACTACATTTGAATTAATTTTTCAGCTGCCCTCATTCACCCCTCGTCTCCTGCTTTTCTCAGCTCCTCCTACCTCTTCTATTATGTCTCTCTTTTTTTGTCAATTGCGTAATAGGCACCGTCTTGCAAACCATCATAATATAAGCTCTCTTATCCAGCTCCACAGGGAGCTGTCATTAATTTTCCCTTGCCATCTCCCGTTTTCGCCTCCTGCACTTATCTACGTCCCCACACACGTCTTGTTGAAGCCCCCGAAAGACTCCAGAAACTTCTTATTTCTGTTTTATGTTTCCTGTGTTTTTTCTCTCTCACACATTTTCTGTCCTTTGTGATTCAGTGTTTTTCATCTGTTCTCCTTCACTGGCAGAACGTACAGCCGGCGTTCACTCACCTACTCGTACACTTTCTCATGTTTGTCCCCTATCTGACACGCCACTTTTCTTTACAAGGCGAGACAACTATCGAGAAAAAAGGGATATTTAATGTATGAAGGTGAGTGGATTGTTTTCAGAAAGGTCATATAAAGTAGCAACTGTAGGGTAAAAACTTTTTAAAGGGAAAGTTCACCCAAAAATGAAATTTCTTTTGTTGTTCCAAACGTATATTAATTTATTTTTGTAGAACACCAAAAGAAGATATTTTGAAGGATGTTGGTTACCAAACAGTAGCTGGTAGCCATCAACTTCCATAGTATTTTTTTTTTTTCATATTATAGAAGTCGATGGCTACCATTAAAACAAAGTATCTTTAAAATATCTTATTTTTTGTTCAACAGCAGACCTGCCAACGATTTGTCACTCTAAACCTAAACCTGCGCTTCTGTCCACACGCTGTACTGAAAACAAGCAACAGAAGAGATAAACCAATTAGAGCACAGGGTTCGTTCCCCAAATAGCAAGCGGGGAGGACTGGTAAATGCATAAGGCCTATCATTAAAAAGAGACTGCCACATCATAAAATCCCTACTTCATCTCCCATCCACTTCCACCGTCTTTATGATTTCTTAAGCGAGGGCAGTCAATAAAGTCATTATTTTGTTTTTGTTTTGCATTTACATTATTTGATATCGTTTATGAGATAGAAGCGCTAGCTAGGTAACATTAACCTCAACAGTTATGATAGTGATGCTTCACCAGAAGGTTACGAGCCTTTTTGTTTATAATTTTATTATTGCTTATCATTATGTCCATTCAGTTACAGTGATAGCTGGATGCCTTTGTCCATATTAGGGATTTCCTGGAGGATCATTGATGCATATTTGGTGTTTCTGTGCGAGGGTGCCCTCTGGCGTCCTGTATGAATGAAACAGACATTACATAATAATACACATAATAATAATACTTCTTTAAAATGAAATATGAAGTAGGCATATGATATTTCATGTTTTTCTACAGTGTACAGATGTATACTGAAGTTTTAATTATAGTGTACTAATGTTTATTTATTTATTTATTAAAATCACAAATCACAAAAAAAGCAGAAGAAGAAAATACTCTGATGTGCCAAGCCATCAGAACCGAAAACTGAAAACTGTGGTTACCAAAAATGAGGTATCTATTGATCTGTGGGCTAACTGTATTGTTGCATCCCTTCTGTTTACTCTAAAATACTGTGTGACTGAGTGCACACCTGCAAACCTTGAAATTAACCATCAAGGTAATAATGTGGCTTTCTTGAAATATATGAACTGAATATATGAACAATATATGAACAATATATTTAATCTTTATATTTAATCTCAGAATTTCGTTCTGTACATTATAATGTTGTGATGTCTAAATTAACTGAATAATGAATAAAATGTGGTTTAATTTAAAGCTATTTATTTGGACAAAATAGTTGTCCATTTATTGGTTAAAAGCCATAACGTGAAAATGATTTTATCACTAATTTTCAAAATTGAGTGTTATTTTTATAGTATTATTTATATGATTATAGTATTTATACTGTTAAAGTTTTTATTCATATTAAGAAACAGCTTCTATTTTGAAATATACAAATTTTAGTTTCATTTAAATTTTACAGAGCCACTACGCTTAGTCATTTTAATTATTACAAAAAAAGTGGGAAAATGTATGATTTATTTTATTTTATTTATATTTCTATTAAGATATAATTATTTTTATAGTTTGTAATTTTAATACTTTTTTTCACTTGGTCGCCAAGGTTTTCATCTAAAGTTTATGTTATTTCAGTTGAATTTTTTTTTCAATTAACAAAAACAGTTTTTAGATTTAGTTAACAATAGAAACACTGTTAACATGTTTTTGTTATGTTAGTTGTGCTAATCTTGTATCTGACAAGTTAAGTAGTTAATGATTTACACTTCACAAGGGTTTGCAAAAATTGACACTGGCATGTTACCAAACATTTTTTAAAATTGTATTATGCCAAACACACTTTTACATACAGTATGCATTTTTTTGACCAATGAGAACTTCAGAATTGGGTTTTATGTATTCCGACTTCCTTTCAGACAGACCTGGACCTTTCTACACCCTCAAATCACCTTTATTTTTATATTTATATAGTGCTTTAAACAAAAAAAAATACATTGCGCCAAAGCACTGAACAACATTCATTTGGAAAACAGTGTCTCAATAATGCAAAATGATAGTTAAAGGCAGTTCATCATTGAATTCAGTTATGTCATCTCTGTTCAGTTGAAATAGTGTCTGTTTTAATTTGCAATCAAGTCAATGATATCGCTGTAGATGAAGTGACCCCAACTAAGCAAGCCAGAGGCGACAGCGGCAAGGAACCGAAACTCCATCGGTGACAGAATGGAGAAAAAAACCTTGGGAGAAACCAGGCTCAGTTGGGGGGCCAGTTCTCCTCTGACCAGACGGAACCAGTAGTTCAATTCCAGGCTGCAGCAAAGTCAGATTGTGCAGAAGAATCATCTGTTTCCTGTGGTCTTGTCCTGGTGCTCCTCTGAGACAAGGTCTTTACAGGGGATCTGTATCTGGGGCTCTAGTTGTCCTGGTCTCCGCTGTCTTTCAGGGCAGTAGAGGTCCTTTCTAGGTGCTGATCCACCATCTGGTCTGGATACGTACTGGATCCGGGCGACTGCAGTGACCCTCTGATCTGGACACAGACTGGATCTGGTGGCCACGGTGACCTCGGAATAAGAGAGAAACAGACAAATATTAGCGTAGATGCCATTCTTCTAATGATGTAGAAAGTACGGTGTTATGTGAAGTGTTCCGGTTCCAGTTTACCTAATTAATGCAGCCTAAAAATCCTTTAACGGATTTGGATATTAAAAGCATATTAGTATGTTATGTGTATGCCAGGTTAAAGAGATGGGTCTTTAATCTAGATTTAAACTGCAAGAGTGTGTCTGCCTCCCGAACAATGTTAGGTAGGTTATTCCAGAGTTTAGGTGCCAAATAGGAAAAGGATCTGCCGCCCGCAGTTGATTTTGATATTCTAGGTATTATCAAATTGCCTGAGTTTTGAGAACGTAGCGGACGTAGAGGAGTATAATGTAAAAGGAGCTCATTCAAATACTGAGGTGCTAAACCATTCAGGGCTTTATAAGTAATAAGCAATATTTTAAAATCTATACGATGTTTGATAGGGAGCCAGTGCAGTGTGGACAGGACCGGGCTAATATGGTCATACTTCCTGGTTCTAGTAAGAACTCTTGCTGCTGCATTTTGGACTAGCTGTAGTTTGTTTACCAAGCGTGCAGAACAACCACCCAATAAAGCATTACAATAGTCTAACCTTGAAGTCATAAATGCATGGATTAAAATTTCTGCATTTGACATTGAGAGCATAGGCCGTAATTTAGATATATTTTTGAGATGGAAAAATGCAGTTTTACAAATGCTAGAAACGTGGCTTTCTAAGGAAAGATTGCGATCAAATAGCACACCTAGGTTCCTAACTGATGACGAAGAATTGACAGAGCAACCATCAAGTCTTAGACAGTGTTCTAGGTTATTACAAGTAGAGTTTTTAGGCCCTATGATTAACACCTCTGTTTTTTCTGAATTTAGCAGTAAGAAATTACTCGTCATCCAATTTTTTATATCGACTATGCATTCCATTAGTTTTTCAAATTGGTGTGTTTCACCGGGCCGCGAAGAAATATAGAGCTGCGTATCATCAGCATAACAGTGAAAGCTAACACCATGTTTCCTGATGATATCTCCCAAGGGTAACATATAAAGCGTGAAGAGTAGCGGCCCTAGAACTGAGCCTTGAGGTACTCCATACTGCACTTGTGATCGATATGATACATCTTCATTCACTGCTACGAACTGATGGCGGTCATATAAGTATGATTTAAACCAAGCTAATGCACTTCCACTGATGCCAACAAAGTGTTCAAGTCTATGCAAAAGAATGTTGTGGTCAATTGTGTCAAAAGCAGCACTAAGATCCAATAAAACTAATAGAGAGATACACCCACGATCAGATGATAAGAGCAGATCATTTGTAACTCTAAGGAGAGCAGTTTCAGTACTATGATACGGTCTAAATCCTGACTGGAAATCCTCACATATACCATTTTTCTCTAAGAAGGAATATAATTGTGAGGATACCACCTTTTCTAGTATCTTGGACAGAAAAGGGAGATTCGAGATTGGTCTATAATTAACTAGTTCTCTGGGGTCAAGTTGTGGCTTTTTTATGAGAGGCTTAATAACAGCCAGTTTGAAGGTTTTGGGGACATATCCTAATGACAATGAGGAATTAATAATAGTCAGAAGAGGACCTATGACTTCTGGAAGCACCTCTTTTAAGAGCTTAGATGGTATAGGGTCTAACATACATGTTGTAAGTTTAGATGATTTAACAAGTTTATACAATTCTTCCTCTCCTATAGTAGAGAATGAGTGGAACTGTTCCTCAGGGGGTCTATAGTGCACTGTCTGATGCGAAACTGTAGCTGACGGCTGAATGGTTGCAATTTTATCTCTAATAGTATCGATTTTAGAAGTAAAGTAGTTCATAAAGTCATTACTGCTGTGGTGTTGGGAAATGTCAACACTTGTTGAGGCTTTATTTTTCGTTAATTTAGCCACTGTATTGAATAAATACCTGGGGTTGTGTTTGTTTTCTTCTAAAAGAGAAGAAAAGTAATCAGATCTAGCAGTTTTTAATGCTTTTCTGTAGGATATGCTACTTTCCCGCCAAGCAATACGAAATACCTCTAGTTTTGTTTTCCTCCAGCTGCGCTCCATTTTTCGGGCTGCTCTCTTTAGGGTGCGAGTATGCTCATTATACCATGGTGTCAAACTGTTTTCCTTAACCTTTCTTAAGCGTAAAGGAGCAACTGTATTTAAAGTGCTAGAAAAGAGAGAGTCCATAGTTTCTGTTACATAATCAAGTTGTTCTGAGGTTTTGGATATGCTAAGGAATTCGGATACATCAGGAAGATAACTTAAAAAGCAGTCTTTTGTGGTAGAAGTGATGGTTCTTCGATACTTGTAACAAGAAGTAGAATTTACAATTTTGGCTATATGAAGTTTACACAGAACTAAATAATGATCTGAGATATCATCACTTGGCTGAATAATTTCAACACTATCAACATCAATTCCATGTGACAGTATTAAATCTAGAGTATGATTTCGACAATGAGTAGGTCCTGAAACGTGTTGTCTAACACCAATAGAGTTCAGAATGTCTATAAATGCTGATCCCAATACATCTTTTTCATTATCGACATGGATATTAAAATCACCAACTATTAAGACTTTATCTGCAGCCAGAACTAACTCGGATGTAAAATCACCAAACTCTTTAATAAAGTCTGTATGGTGCCCTGGTGGCCTGTATACAGTAGCCAGTACAAACATAACAGGGGATTTATCATTAACATTGGTTTCTCTGGATAATGTTATATGGAGCACCATTACTTCAAACGAGTAATACTTGAAGCCTGCCCTCTGAGAAATCCTGAAAACGTTGTTATAAATTGAAGCAACTCCTCCCCCTTTGCCTTTTAGACGCGGCTCGTGTTTATAACAATAATCTTGGGGGGTGGACTCATTTAAAATAATGTAATCATCAGGTTTTAGCCAGGTTTCTGTCAAGCAGAGCACATCTATATTATGATCAGTTATCATATTATTTACAAAAAGTGTTTTCGTAGAAATGGATCTGATATTCAATAAGCCAATCTTTATCATTTGTTTATCCATATTGCATTTGTTTTTTATTTGTTGAACCTCAATTAAATTGTTAACCTTAACTTGGTTTGGACGTTTTTTGTATTTTCTAGTTCGGGGAACAGACACAGTCTCTATAGTGTGATATCTAGGTGAAAGAGTCTCTATGTGCTGAGAATTAACTGACCTCTGTGACGGGAGGCAGCTAGCAGACGGTCGGTTTAGCCAGTCTGTCTGCTTCCTGACCTGGGCCCCAGTTAGTCAAGTATAAACACTAAGACTATTTGCCATATTTCTAGACAGAAGAGTGGCGCCACCCCAGGAGGGATGAAGACCATCTCTTTTAAACAGGTCAGGTCTGCCCCAAAAGCTCGTCCAATTGTCTATGAAACCTATGTTATTCTGTGGGCACCACTTAGACATCCAGCCATTGAGTGATGACAATCTGCTATGCATCTCGTCACCACGGTAAGCAGGGAGAGGACCAGAGCATATTACAGTGTCTGACATCGTGCTTGCAAGTTCACACACCTCTTTAAAGTTATTTAAATCACAGCTTAGGTATTTATACACACTACAGTATGTCAAAATCCTCCAAAAAGTACTTTATATCTGTAACTCACATACAAATTCACGCATCCAGACTGCTACATTTGAAGCTATTCAAGTGAATTATGATCCATGACAGAGGCCTTATACTTGACTAAATTCTCTCTCATCCTTGTCCTAAGAGCATTTTTTTCTACATTTTTAGTTTGGTTCTCTAAAAAGAGCAATCAGTATTGGTAGCAGCGGTTTCTTCGAGCTCCTCTAACGGGGAAGCATGACATGCAGAGTGACGTGTGAAAGACAGCGTCAGCAGGCATAATATCAGCTTAGTCTGTCCATGTCATCCAAATCTGGACTGGGTTTATCAGCACGGTTTTTCCACTGAGAGCCAGAGTTCAGATGAATGTGAGTTTCAGCCATTTGGAAGATCAAAGTAATCTCTAAATACGAGTCTACGTAAATCACTGTAGGTTTTTATGGGCATTTGGAAACTCATCTGCCCATTTGTCCTCGACGGCACGAGAATGCTTGTATATTTAGGTGTTACACCGAGGCAGAAAAAGACCACTGGGAGAGAGAAAATGAGAGTGACTGTGTTAAAGTGTTATATCATTTAATTAAAAATCCAGCTAAGCTTCTTCCCCCATTAGGCTTGAAGTAAGCTAAGCGTGTGGCATAGAAACAAGCCTCGAGCTGATACAGGTTTCACAGTCAGTACAAGCCACAGTTATACTTTTGAATATTTCAGTTTTAAAGGTGAGCTATAGAAATGCTTTGGGGTCAAATGAACAAACTGGAGTGAATACATAAAAGTTAGTGTTACCTTAGCCTACAAAAGTACATTTTGAACATCATTCATTCTTTCTTTTACTGATGATTAAACATCTTGAGATTTTTTGTTTTAGAAAGACAGAAAGTATTGCACCTGTAAATGCAATTATAGTATTTCAGAAATTATCTATCTAAATGTCTATTTAAATGTCTGTCTTTCATCTATATGTTTGTCTGTCTGTCTATGTCATTATCCATCCTCCATCCATCATCCAACCATCTCTTTATTGTTCTTTCTCTCTTTCTATCTATCCTTCTGTTTGTCTTGTCTATTTATCTATGTCCACCTGCCCATCCATCCATCTACCTTTATCATGGCTTTCTTTAATATAATAATCTTATCAGAAGGTATTAAACATGAAGGAACTGTTATGGTTTTACTCTTTTAAAGTTGTGGCTTCACTCATTTTTCATAAAATTTTGAGAGTTTCTCATATGCATGAAGTAAAGCAGCTGTTAAAAAGGATATGTATTACCACCAAGAGAGTCATGAGTACTTTCATTATGTCTCAGGTCATTAGCATTCTCTTTACCTTTCCTATCAATCTGTCAATGCTGAAAATGCCATTAGAGACTCATGAAATGTTTGCTGTTCTGTAAATGTTCTTCTTTCCCAGAGGATATGAGCATTTCTGCTGTGTGCTTGAAGGAAAGCAGCTCCCCGAGCCGTCAGTGTAGAACAAAATATGTTTTTCTCTATCATCTGTTGCCTTCCTCTTCTATGAATCCCTGCAGGTTTACTAATGGTTCTATGTTTAACAAATGCAAATGTTAACTTCTGCATTATCGAAATGGTTTATGAGTTATCGTTTGCTTTGATGCCATTCTAAATGGAGTTTATCAGTTTCAATACACATATAAAAACACCCAGGACCTTATAGGGGTGGGTGATATGACCAAAATCGTTTATCACGATAATGATATACATAATTATTATTTTTTAATTTTTTATTTAAGTTACAAAAGGGATTTAGTCGAGAGCAGTGAGAGACTTTCTCTCTGTTGTTTGATTAATATGAATGGCAGACAGGATAAATATTGGACTGCTTCCCCTTTAAGATAAGAAGTCCATATCCAATAAACTGTTACATATGCATTTTTTTTTCAGCTGTTTACTCTCTCTTAAAACCTAAATCACTGTGTTTATGGGGATACTTGCAAAGACCGGGATGTAGACACATATAAGTGTGTTTTTGTAATAATTCAAAGCCAATAAAGTCGATTCATCATCTATTTATAGTGTAGGGGGAGGGATGTTTCAGATTCTAGAGAGCATCTGATTGGACAGGTAGTTTGATGAGAATCTGAAGTGCAGGGTGACCAGATTGGAGTAGACAAAGTTACATAATTTGCGGATGTATGTGCAAATAAATTTGAATACTGTTGTCAAAGACGCCATTTAAAGCTAAACACAGATGTATAAACTGACAGACTATAGATGAAACCTACTTTGATTACCCTACTTTTAAAGCATGAATTTGATTCAAACAATGTCAACATTCTATTCACATATGCAGTTCATAGGGGGGATGCTATATTAGCCCTGCAGTTGCACCATTAAATAGCCTACTATTAAACCAATAACATTGACCTATTTTATCTTTCCATTCTGACTTTTTTTTTTTTTTTTTTGCCTCAAATGCAAGTTTAAATCTCCTAGTTAGGATTCTAGTGAAATAGTGAAAGTCGTGACATTTGCTAAGTATGGTAACCCATACTCGGAATTTGTGCTCTGCATTTAACCCATCCAACTGCACACACACAGCAGTGAACACCCACACCGTGAACACACACCCGGAGCAGTGGGCAGCATGAGTTTATAATATATAGTTATATTATAAACTCATGATTCTGAGCTGAGGGGAAAAAAAAATGACGAGTTGATTTTTCTGATCGGAATTATGAGGAAAAAGGTCAGAATTTTCAAATATGAACCATGACCTTTTTCATTCTTTTATTCCATGGTTTCCATAGACTGCTACTTCTGCCACCAGATAGACTCCGCCCACAAAAAACATCATCAGCGTTTGCAAACACCGAAATTGGCGGAAATTAGAGACTGTAAGTTTTGAATGCTTACATCTTGTAAATTAGATTTTTGTTATTGTTTTGGAGCATACTAGCTTATAGATAACTTTAAAGGGGGGGTGAAATGCTCATTTTCACTCAATCTCCTGTTAATCTTGAGTACCTATAGAGTAGTACTGCATCCTTCATATCTCCAAAAAGTCTTTAGTTTTATTATATTTATAATAGAAAAATAGTTTGTGCCGATTTTTTTCGGAAAAACACGAGCGGCTGTAGGCGTGACGTGTGGGCGGAGCTAAAGAATCAAGAGCGCGAGTAGGCTTTTGCGTTGAGAGCGTTTGGAAGTTGTGACATTACCAAAAACCATCATCCAAAACAAACCATGGCTAACAGATTCAGCCGTTTATTTATGATCCAGAATCAGATCCCAGGCTGAAACTGAACGAGAGCAGCAGCAGCAACGACGTCTCTATGTAGTATGTATTGAAACTGTATATATTTGCTTAGCGGTTTTGGAAAATGACTAAGTTCCACTTTGTCGTCTTTTTTTTTTTTCTTTAAAGGTGTACAAGGTTTACTTGATGTTCTTACGCGCCGATAGCTTAGTTAACAACACAGAGATATTTGGAGCAGTTTTACTCACCGCCTGCGGTTCCAACACACGATCGTGACCCTTTTTCGTTGGGACTGCATTATCCTTAAGAAAAAACGATATGCAAATCCGGCGTCAAACTGGGCCTTGTTTGTAAAACAAGCATCTTCGAAATGCAGGGAACAAACAAAAACACTTGCACAACTCTGTCGATGCTCTCTAAAAATAAACTCCGTCCACTGGACCCTTAATGTTTTTTTTTGGTAATCTGTGCAGAGTTGTCTTACCCTCGCAACCAAAAACACACTTCTTTTGTGACATTTCGCTCTCTCGCTCTGATCAGTGAATGTCTCTGCTCTCAGTGCTCTGCTCTACGGGAGTGCGCGCTCTTCCGGGAGATTTTTTTTCCTGTTATCTCTATTAGAAACAATGTTCGCTTTAAAAGGGGGGGTGAAATGCTATTTCATGCATACTGAGTTTTTACACTGTTAAAGAGTTGGATAAGAGTGAATAAGTGAATACAGTGCAGTGAATAAGAGTTTATTTTTACAGAGCATCAACGGAGTTGTGCAAGTGTTTTTGTTTGTTCCCTGCATTTCGAAGATGCTTGTTTTACAAACAAGGCCCAGTTTGACGCCGGATTTGCACATCGTTTATTTCTTAAGGATAATGCAGTCCCAACGAAAAAGGGTCACGATCGTGTGTTGGAACCGCATGCGGTGAGTAAAACTGCTTCAAATATCTCTGTGTTGTTAACTTAGCTATCGGCGTGTAAGCACATCAAGTAAACAACATGCGATGTTGTCATCAAACTGCACTTTCCACATGTAAAGCTTAAAAAAAAAAAAAAAAAAAAAGACGACATAAAGTGGAACTTAGTCATTTTCCAAAACCGCTAAGCAAATATATACAGTTTCAGTACATACCACATAGAGACGTCATTGCTCAGTGGTGGACAGTAACGGAGTAGCTTTACTTCGTTACTGTACTTAAGTACATTTTTCAAGTATCTGTACTTTACTGGAGTAGTTTTATTTTGAGTAACTTTTACTTTTACTTCACAACATTCCAAAGCATAAGATCGTACTTTTAACTTCACTACATTTCATAAAACATATCGTTACTCCCTATAATATATCACGTGCTCCGACACGCAGAAGCGGTGTCTGATTCATCATGAACGAACTGAGTCTTTTCAAAATAAATTTTAATCAGATCGCGAATCGCACCAAACGATTCGTTTAGGAATTAGAATGATCCGATTGCAGCTGTTCTGGAGTCGACCACTCACTGATTCAAATGAACCATTTAGTGCGAGTCTCCAGAAGTAAGAACCGGCAGATCTTGTGAGCGTGCGTTTGTCTGATGTTGCTAAAAGTAAGTTATTAATGTCGAAATTTAGGATTAATTATTGTAACTGAAAATCATATTTAGGTCAAAATTGTCAGTTGTTTGGGAACTAAATCAGCTGTAAAGAGTTATCTGTTTAAGCCCACTGAAATGCTACAGTGCAAACGATGCAGACACATCAATCAGCGTCTCTGTGTTTTAGGTTAAAAAATAAAATAAAATAACCTTAAACTAACACAGATTAAATAAAATAACTCATGCATGTCCAAATGGTACTGTAATATTAAAAGTTTTATTAAAATGCTACCACGACGTCTGTTTTTATATTGTGTTTCAACAGTAACGTTATACATATGTATATTGTTTGGATTAACTAGACGAGTAACGTTAGACAGACATGAATGTTTATTCATAACCGTACTGAAAATAAGTAAATATTGTAGCTGATGCTAAATGTCTAGCTAACAAGCTTGCTGGTGCTAACTTGAGGTAATTTTTATAAATAAGTTTGTAGACAACCTACATGAACCACTGAGCCACTGCCGCCCCACATAAAATATTTAGTACTTTTGTACTTTCACTTGAGTAAAATTGAAAAAGGAGTACTTTTACTTTTACTGGAGTAATATTTTATTATACGTATCTGTACTTTTACTCAAGTTTATTAATTTAATTGTAACTTTTTATTCATCAAAGAATCCTGAAAAAAGTATCACAGATTCCAAAATATTATTTGGTATTAATAGTTCTAATAATAAATCATCATATTTTCATGATTTCTAAAGATCATGTGACACTGAAGACTGGAGGAATGATGCTGAAAATACAGCAAATAGGTTATATTTTAAAGGATATTAAAATAGAAACCATTATTTTATATATTTTATTTTGATAATTTAGAATTATTACTGAAATACAACCTTTTTTTTTGTTTCAAACAGTTCATTGAACAATAATAAATGAAGTACCTGAAGCTGACAATGAAGTAAATGTATAATAATTAGCAAAGATGATTAATTTAGCGCTGTCAACGCGCGTGTGAGGGGGACGCGCCGCGGAGCGTCAGATGCGCATGGGGACCAAACAGGGGCGTAGCACCAAATTTTGGGCCCTGGGTACAAACCATCTTGCTGGGCCCCCTTACCAAATACCATAGTGATACCAATGGGTGGGATATTTTGAAGGAAGTCGGTAACCAAACGACTGATGGAACCCATTGACTTCCATAGTAGGAAAAAAAATACTATGGAAGTCAATGAGGACCAGCAACTGTTTAATTGCCAACCTTCTTTAAATTATCTTCTTTTGTGTTTAGCAGGAGAAAGGAAACCATACATGTTTGGAACAACTTGAGGGAGAGTAAATGATGACAGAATTTTCATTTTTGGGTGAACTGCCCCTTTAAAGTTTAAATGTGTACAATAACAATGTACCCATTTTGCTTATTTCCTCTTAACGCTTAATTACTAAGTGTTAAAACAGGCAATTCCGCTAAAAGCTCACCTTGTCTCACTGTCACATCCACCTCACTGTCACTGCTTTCACCTGGCCATGATGAGGGGCCTGCTGCTGCAGGGTCTGGAACTGAAATATATGGCTTCAAATGGTTGCTAAAATATCCTTTACTGTCACAATACCTTTTTTAAAGTGTAGGCTAAGTACAAGTTAATTGCTGATTAATTGTCGGTTTAAAATAAATGCAGACTATAGAATCACAGGGTACACTAACCACCAAACTAGACATTCAGTCTTTACGTTTTAAAATAAGTAATTTTCAATCATTAAGATGTGCATTAAACTGATAACAATCATGAGCGTGCGCGAGCTAATTTGCATAACAATGCGCTAAAATAGGCGCTAACGATCTGTGTTTTCGCGGGTGTAAGATTTTGACAATGGAGGGAAATATACAGTGTTTTCATGTAAACTTCTGACTCTGGGGAGAACTCCTCCAAGAGTAGATATTTATGTTAAAACAATGTCAATGCTCGATTATGCATTTGGAGCTCACCTTTCTTTTCAAAAAACTGAGTGAGCAACTGCTTGCCCTCATTTGCCTTTCTCTCTTTAATCTTCGTTTCTTTTCGTTTTTGAGCCCCTGATTTTCCTTTCTTAAGGAAAGACTCTTCCCCTGTCTTCTTAGATCATATCACGGCTAACTCCAGCTCCTGTTTTATTTTACTGTCTATGCTCCTGTCTCATTAACTGATTCACCGCTGGTCCGCAGCTGAAGCACCTGAACTGCGGGTCGTACCATTTACATTGATTCGAGAGGGGTGGTGGGGCCCTGCACAGAATGAAAATGACTTTGTTATACCAAACCAGTGCCTAACTACAAGTTTAGTTTTGCACAGGAGCTTTTTTATTTGTACATAAATGCTATACAAATGTTAGTGCATGTATATGTATGTATAGAAAACTGACTTTTAAGGGCCCCCCCCCCTGCCTCGGGCCCTGGGTACTCGGTACCCTTTACCCCCCCAGTCCGACGCCCCTGGGACCAAACACAGCAGAACGGTAGGAAACTTCACTCCTCTTATTATTTCTCTTTTACTATAGCGATTTATTTTTAGATACGTGATCTGAGTCTTTCATAGATTTGTAGAGTTATTAGAGTATAGAGTTATTAGAGAAATGGAGTTATTTTTTACATTCTTTGGTCGAAGTTTTCAGATCGGCACTTCGGAGCCTGTTCGCGACTCCGTTGATTCAGATCGGGACTTCGGAGCCTGTTCGCGACTCGGTTGATTCAGATCGGGACTTCGGAGCCTGTTCGCGACTCGGTTGATTCAGATCGGGACTTCGGAGCATGTTCGCGACTCGGTTGATTCAGATCGGGACTTCGGAGCATGTTCGCGACTCGGTTGATTCAGATCGGGACTTCGGAGCCTGTTCGCGACTCGGTTGATTCAGATCGGGACTTCGGAGCATGTTCGCGACTCGGTTGATTCAGATCGGGACTTCGGAGCCTGTTCGCGACTCGGTTGATTCAGATCGGGACTTCGGAGCCTGTTCGCGACTCGGTTGATTCAGATCGGCACTTCGGAGCCTGTTCGCTACTCGGTTGATTCAGATCGGGACTTCGGAGCCTGTTCGCGACTCGGTTGATTCAGATCGGCACTTCGGAGCCTGTTCGCGACTCGATTGATTCAGATCGGCACTTCGGAGCATGTTCGCGACTCCGTTGATTCAGACCGGGACTTCGGAGCATGTTCGCGACTCGGTTGATTCAGACCGGGACTTCGGAGCCTGTTCGCGACTCGGTTGATTCAGACCGGGACTTCGGAGCATGTTCGCGACTCGGTTGATTCAGATCGGCACTTCGGAGCCTGTTCGCGACTCGGTTGATTCAGACCGGGACTTCGGAGCCTGTTCGCGACTCGGTTGATTCAGACCGGGACTTCGGAGCCTGTTCGCGACTCGGTTGATTCAGATCGGCACTTCGGAGCCTGTTCGCCACTCGGTTGATTCAGATCGCCACTTCGGAGCATGTTCGCGACTCGGTTGATTCAGATCGGGACATCGAAGCAGGAAGTGTTTGACAAACAGTTAATTGGTGATAAATGAATATTTGGACTTGAGGCTTTTTTTTTACTTTATCTATATATATAGATTACATCTGGGGAGAAAAGAAAGGATGTGATGTTCAGAACATGGTTACTACAGTAATTATCAAAGAGGGGAAGAGATGCACCCCGTTTGGCCAGGGGTGTTTTTACACCCCAGACAAGGTTTGAGAAGGAAAATATAATTATATTTTCCTTAAAATCTCCAGGCCTTATTATCATGTCATATATAACTGTGATGTTCTGTAAAACAACAAACTTTAAAATACTTTGTTCTTACTGGTGAAAATCAGATGGTCATCTCTGTTTTCTCTCAGGTATATCACAGTGTAAGCTTCACAGTGAACATTACTCTCGTCAGCGTAGTCCATATCAACAACAAAAATATATCTTGATTCCATAAAGTAGTTATTTTGGAAAAAATCCCAGGTATTTTGAGCAGTAGGATTATATAAAAAAAAAAAGTGCTAATATAAAATTAAATTAAACTGTATAAAATTGCAAACATCTATCTTTCAGTACTTTTTTACTTAAGTACATAAAAAATGGAGTACTTTTGTACTTTCACTTGAGTAAAATTGAAAAAGGAGTACTTTTACTTTTACTGGAGTAATATTTTATTATACGTATCTGTACTTTTACTCAAGTACTTGATTTGTGTACTTCGTCCAACACTGTCGTTGCTGATGCTGCTCTTGTTAAATTTCAGCCTCTGGATCTGATTCTGGATCATAAATATACGCTGAATCTGACTGTTAGCCATGGTTTGTTTTGGATGTTTTTTTCCTCACGGTAATGTCACAGCTTCCAAACGCTCTCAACGCAAAAGCTTACTTGCGCTCTTGATTCTTTAGCTCCGCCCACACGTCACGCCTCCAGTCACTCGTGTTTTTCCGGGAAAAATTGGTACAGACTATCTTTCTCTTATGAATATAATAAACTAAAGACTTTTTGGAGTTATGAAGGATGCAGTACTACTCTATAGGTACTCAAGATTAACAGAATATTGAGTGAAAACGAGCATTTCACCCCCCCTTTAAAAGGTCAGAATGTTCACAACTCCGTGTTCATGCAAATTAACATACAAACCAAAGCAAAATTCTTGTAGTTCCCACCCTTTATCTCCAGCTACTCTGAATGTGTCTCAAATGATAGCCCCATATTTATATTTGTTTCTCTGGTTTACGTTTTCCTCTAAATGTACCATCCATTATTGCCAAAATTTGCAGAGAGAGAGCGGCACAGGCAACAATGACAGAATGCTTTCGAACAATAGCAGCACACTTGCAACTTCCATAATGGCTGCACGTTTTCAACTACAAGATTGATGCATAGCTTGACAACCATGATGTTTCAGTCATGTTGCATTTTCCAGGGTGTTGCCATACGCTTGCTAATGTAATTGAATGGTTGCTAAGTGGTGGCCTGTCGGTCTAAGCCTGTTTACATTTTCTGTAGAAAATACAAGTGACTTGCCAATGAAAAACTGCCAAGATGTTTGGTGTTGCTATGTGCTTTCTAAGGTGTTTTGGGTGGTGGCCTACTGGTCAAATTTTGCATACACTCTCTGAAGAAATTTAGTTTTTGCAATGCAAAGCTTGATTTAAAATGATGTTACAGTCTTGTTCCTGTTGCCACGGTGTTGCTATGTGGCTAAAGAAATTTAGGTGAAATTGAAAAGTGAAAGTGACGTGACATTCAGCCAAGTATGGTGAACCATACTCAGAATTTGTGCTCTGCATTTAACCCATCTGAAGTGCGCACACACACACACACACAGAGCAGTGAACACACACACACACACACAATGTGAACACACACCCAGAGCAGTGGGCAGCCATTTATACTGCGGCACCCTGGGAGCAGTTGGGGGTTCAGTGCCTTGCTCAAGGGCACCTAAGTCATGGTATTGAGGGTGGAGAGAGCACTGTACATGTACTCCCCCCACCCACAATTCCTGCCAGCCCGAAACTCGACCTCACAACCCTTCGATTGCAAGTCTGACTCTCTAACCATTAGGCCACGACTTCCCCTAGGTGGTTGCCAGCCCATCTCTAGATATGGTTCAGCTCCGTCCTTCAATGCAAGCCTATATGGGATTTTTGTCCACTCCTGTTTAATGTCTGTTGCTAAAATGAAGTTCAATATCTAAAGTGAACAGACTCTAAACATGTGAAACAAAAGTAGTGATGCTTGACCTGGCAAACACCTCTAATTAGTGCAAATCTTTTGTATCTTAAATATAATAGCATGTCCTCCACTGATGGAGTTTTCATAATGCCATTCCTATCTGAGCTTGACATCTTTAATGTTGCAGGAGTGTTATTTCCAGTTTAAAGATTAGCCGTTTATTGCAAATTGCATAGCTGAATTGAATTGAGAAGTGAACCTGATTCTGAAAACAGTGCAGATCTGCATTCACAATAACATTAGGTAAGCCGTAGAGCAAACCAGGACAATGCTGCTGTGCTCTCTCTATTTACCCAGAAGCCCTGAGGCTGTAACAGGCCTGCATATTCTATAGCCTGTGCTGCTCTATGGCTACAACAATCTCTCTCGCCAGACCATCCTTTGAGCTTTTTTTGCCTCTCTTGTAATCCCTCCCCACCCCCTCACCGTCATTCTTTCTCTCACTCCTAACTGATTTCATACAGCATGCATGTCCCCCTTTTTGTACACATGCACACACATTCTCGCTTGTATGTGTGCCATACTTTGCTGCTATACTGACAAAGTTTATTTAATCTTTTTCATGCCTGTTCATTTCCGCTTTTCTCTCGTCTGTCTTTGTTTCGTTATCCCTGCCGGGCAGATGAGCTCAGCTGCCACTCTGCAAAGCGTGTGTGTTTGTGTTTACGGACATCCAGTTACCTTCCCTCAGCCATTGACAGTGATGGCTTTTGTGTGAGAGCAGCCACAATGTTCAGACTCATTTATCCTGTAATGCAGTATTCTCCTCTATGAAGAGCACTCACGCATTCAAGCTCTTCAAAGCTCAGCAACACTATATATTGAAATGCTTTAAACGTACCAGCAAGAAAAAAAAAAGCATGGAGAATCAAATCAGGAACATAATAGAAAAGTCAGACCAAGCTGCTCAAAAAAAAAAAAAGCAGTTACACAATTGCCAAGTTGTACTGGATATGCAGTTATGTAAGTGTGGTTGTAGTCATGTTGATGTAATAAACTGTTGGGCAATCGTTGTTTTAATGAATAATAAAACTTAACATTAATGTAAAATATTAAATAAAGATATTTGTATTTTAGTTATAAATTGTATATATATATATATATATATATATATATATATTTATATATACACACACACACACACACACACACACACACACATATATATATATATATATATATATATATATAGCCTATATACATTTTTATTTTGTCTCTGATATCAATAATGAACAAAATATTTTAAATTATAAATATAATAATTTAATAATAATTAACAATAATAGACATATAATAAAAACGTATAATGCATTTGACTTGATTTGAAATGGTTATGGCACAGATTTATTTAATACATATGTCAGATTCATCGTGTTTTGTTCGCACTGAGCGATGGCTGTTACACCAAGAACTACATTTTAAGTTTGTGTTATTTTATAGTTCCAGTGTGTTAAAGGAACAATGCCCTCTTTTATGTAAATATAATTGACTTCTCTGTCTCTGTGCTCTCTGTTCTAATGGGGGTAAATGAGGAACATTGTCTGACTCATCCGCTTTTACCCACAATCCATCCAAACCTGTTACTGTCCTCTGTTCTGTCCTATCCGGAGTAGTGCTGGGTATTTTGTCTCTAATATTACTGTCATGTTTCTGTCTCATTAGGATGAATCAGTTACTGCATTTCTCATTTGTGAGTTGATTTGGATAAAAGCATATGCTAAATGTAAATGAACTGAGTGTTCAAGCTTTAAGAAGAAGCCTTTTTTAGTTTATTCACAACAGCTGAACATGATAATATTTTGATAACAGAGAATTAGATGGTTTTTTTTTTTCTATTACCCAAATAAGCTAATTCAAAATGGGGTTTTGAAACGTATCAGGGTAAATCATTGCTGTTTCTTTGTGTAAATGGGTTAAAGATCAGCAGTTATGGATTTCTTTTTATATGCATATTGTCAAAACATACACATCATGTGAGTCACTTATATAATGGAAGTGAATGGAGCCAATTTGTAAGCATGTACAATACTAGAGCTTTAGTAATATTGCCACACGTAAACAATATTGTGTTATCACGATTTTAGTATGGAAAATTGCTAACTTTTTCTTTGTAAAGTTATATCAAAGTTTACAATTTGTTACCATGACAACGGAACACCGCAAACTCTAAAAAGACTGTAAAATGATGATGTAACAGCTCAAATAATGCATTTTAACAGGAACATGCTTTTATAAACTTATAAGTGTAATTAAAAAACAAAACAAAAAAATGGACCAATTTATGACCAATGTTTTTTTCCTAAGAAATTATTATCCACAATTTAAGTTATGCACAAATGCACAATTCAGAACAATTCATACTAAACCCAAATTTTCATTCTGAAATGAAAAAAATAAATATGCTAAATATGCTTTCATAATCTATGATGTCCTTTATTAATGCAAAGTCAGCACAAAAAAAACTTAAGGATTTATGCTGATAGTCCAAAAGCCTACTTTGCCTAGGACGTGTATATACTCAATTAATGAGAGAGAGAGAGAGAGAGAGAGAGAGAGAAAAGAAACCTTATCTAAATTTAAGTTTTATGGACAAATGAATAAACTTAAAGTGATGATAATTTGTCAGTTGTACATAAATGAAACAGTTCAGATTTCTGTAAAAGTACTAATAAACTGGAAGTGTTTTAAATACACAATTACCAGGTTTATATATTTAGTTTGTTTCAGTCCTACATATATTTGAACTAAATCAATATTGCTTGTTCCACAGCTAGCCATATTTTAACCATGTTCGTACTTTTTAACTGAATACATTTAATCGTTTTTTTCAGTAACCAAACAGTTTATGGTAGCCATTGACTCCATAGTATGAAAAAATATTCTGTGGAAGTCAATGGCTACCATCAACTATTTGTTTACTAGCACTGATCAAAATCTCTTATTATGTGTTCAGCACAAGAAAGAAAGAAATACAGGTTTGGAATGAGTCAATGCTGAGTAATTATTGACAGAATTTTCATTTTTAGGTGAACTA
This sequence comes from Carassius auratus, assembly GCF_003368295.1. Classification (NCBI taxonomy): domain Eukaryota; kingdom Metazoa; phylum Chordata; class Actinopteri; order Cypriniformes; family Cyprinidae; genus Carassius; species Carassius auratus. The sequence goes on from NC_039286.1 coordinate 15,251,517, forward strand.
TACCTTCAATAATAAACTTTATGCCATGATTTATTAATGTTTTCAAGTGCAGAAATCATGCCTGTTTTTGACTTCTTTGATTTCATACACTCTCAGGAAAAAAAGGTATAAAAGCTGCCACTGGGATGGTTCCTTTTTAAAAGGTACACCTTATTATATAGCTAAAGGTGCATATCAGTACCTTAAATGTACATATTAGTTCCCAAATGGTAAATATTTGTATACCTTTTTAAAAGGTACTGCTCTAGTGACAGCTTTTTTTCTGAAAGTGTATGTAACTGAGAAATATATATAATTTTTTATGCTAAAACTGTGTGTAGCAGTCGATTCTGTTCCCCTCGGAATGTCTGTTTCCCCTCGGGTTGCCAGTTCCGTGGAATAAACCCAACCAAATAGTTAATCAAACATTTTCCCAAAGTAGCCTAAATTCCGCGGATTTGGCAACATTCCCGCATGCAAATACACCAAACACACCTGGATGTAAAGAAAGCAAAAAGGGACAAATTTCTTGCTACACTGCATCATAGTAAAATGATTCTCACACTCGCGTTTATGTTCTTTTTTTTATCATTATTCATCTTGCAGTTGTTCCGTTATTTTTGTTTTATGTTTTTACATTTCAAGTTGAAAAACCTCTCGTCTTAAATTTATTTTCAAGTTTAAGATTTAGGACGGTATTTTGAACTATTTGACTTGCCATACATCCAGTCACGCTTCTTGCGCAATCTAGTTCTGATCGTACGTATAGTAACTCGGCAACTACGCAAGAATTGTAGTATGTTTGCGTAAAGGGGAACAGACATTCCGAGGGGAACAGAATCGACTGCTACACTGTGTAATCTGAATTTTTATTTGCAATTTAAACAAACAAATCTTAAATTTTGACCGAAATATTTATTTTTAAGTGTATTTTAAGGCCGCAATACTGAGGACGTCTCATTCTGTAAACTGCAAAGAAGCTCCTCAAATCTCAGATACCCAAACAATGTGTACTATATTACCCATCTGTCTGGTGGCAGTGGATTGAGCAATGTATAACAGAGCCTGAATGCCAGTGTAATGATGAACAGGGAACTTGCTGAAAGCTCAGGCTCTGAGGAGCGAATGCACATTTCTTATTTTGCCTGATTGATGTTTTGGCAGCATTTTCTACATACTGTTTGTAGTATAAATCAAGCGCTGGTGTCTATGGGTCACACAGTAGAGCAGACGGTTGGAGAAAGGCTGAGCAGGTTACTTTATGTTAATACCAACAAATTATTGAATAAATTAGTGGGAGATGTAGTAAATATACCGCTTGGTTTCCTCTGGAAATGTAGAAATAAACAAATAGAGCACAGATATAGGGACATGCAGGCTTTTATGCTCAAAGAGAGAGAGATAGCTGAATGTATGTGCTTTATTTATGCCTGAGGGGCAATATTCACATCCACATTCAGTCAGACACATTTCCATTTCAAAATATCTCTCTCTTTCATCTACAATCACATCCCCCTGGAAGCTAATTTCCTGAAACAAGGTTTCGCAATTTTCTTTATCCTGACATGAGATGAAATGTCACTGCCTCACCTTTTGTTTGCCGCTAATGATCTTTTACACTAAACACATGGTTTAGTAATTATAAAAGAGCATTACACGCTCACAACCTGAGAGATATGTGAACTAGCTACTGTAAAGCAAAAGGTTATTTTTTTTATTTGAGTGCTGGTGCATGATTTTGCGATTGAGGCCAGGTTCTCTCATATTTTCTCTCTTATTATTTTTATTACTCATACTCAGTAAACTGCAAAACTAGGCAAAAATGACCTTGCCCAATATATATTTAATTAAAATAAAAATTCTGTTTAATTTGATAGATTTTCAGATACTAATAAGAATGTAAAAGCTCTATTAAATGGAGCTCATGGCACATTACCATGTTGAAATCTATTCTGCAAAATTGCTCTGCAAATAAATAATAATAATAATAATAATAATTTCTTCTCATAATTTCTTGTATAATTTTGAGCTTAACTGATCCCACACAGTTTGTGTTGATGTTGGACTTGTTTCACTTGTATCTGCTATATGTTTTCATAGAAAAATAAATATTATGATAAAAAAATCATATCAGAAAACCATGAAATACACTGTTCAAATGTCCCAATACTTTTTTTCAGCATTAAGCACAATTGTTTTAGTATAATTGAGATATGTTTTGTCTAATTACTTCTATTTCTGTTATTTACGTGCAAGTTAAACTAAATTAAAATGAGAAATATTACTTTGGCAACTAAAGAAACAGAAACATCAGTAGTTTAACCATATGTTAAAGCGCCTGTTACGGCCCATTACCATTTCAAGGCTCGTGAATTCTAAGGACACAGGCCGAACATATAACAAAGAAGAATCACAACCCCTGATGTGAGTTCCAAGACGTCTCTATTTAATTAACAGAATTCAAATCAAACATTCACAAATGATATTTATAATAAAGAAAACAATCTAATGGATGATAAAGAGAACAATCAGTTCACGGGTAGGGAAGCTAAGAAAACAGTTCCCTAACTACACCTGTTCTCGGAGTAAAGTTCTTACCTGGCTACCGAAAAATAAAAAAACAGGTGAGTCTTCCGGACATCTGCTTCCCTCGCTCAGTTCTTACTAAATAAGCAAACGTGAACTAATAAATAAATACATACACTACCCGCAACTGAACAGTAAGAAATATACTAAATATCAAAACACAACTTTATACGTTAAACCTAAGCTTAACATAAAACAAACAAAACCGCCTCCAAGAGGCGATGAGAGACGCTGATGAATGGGAAGCGGAGAGAAAGAGAGCACCGCCATTGCCGTCTCGGAGCCTTTTATCCGGTATCCCCGATGACGTCACATAATTCTCGCATAAGAAATCCTCCCACAACGCCACCTACGGACTCAGAAATAATTAATCACACAGATACACATAACAGCGCCGATAATACTTTTTGTACATGAAGATAACAAAAAGAACGACTTTATTCAACAATTTGTCTCCTTTGTTGCTCTCCACATCACTGTAGCACCATTTTGCCGCGACAAAACGATATGTTTTCTACATACATTTACGCTTTGATTTGAAAGAAAACAGCGCATCCTTGTGTCGCGGCTGACACAGAAGAGTGTTCGCTGCCTGCTTTCAGCTCATATTCTCCAAAATGGCACTATGATGATGCTTTTTGTTTTCTTTGCATACAAAAAGTATTGTCATCACTTCATAACATTATGGTTGAACCACTGATGACAGATGGACTATTCTGATGACCTCTTTCATGCTTTTCTGGACCTTGACAGTGTAATTTACTTGGCAGTCTCAAGCCAAGTCACAAGCCTCCTGGTCTTCATCCAAAATATCTTAAATTGTGTTCGTAAGTTCAAAAGTTCCAATAAAACTTTATTGTTGCAAAAAAATGTATTGAAACTTTCTACTAATCAAAAATGTATCACAGTTTTCACAAAAAAAAATGCATGTTGGTTCATCATGTGATCATGTGACACTGCAGACTGGTGTAATTATGCATAAGACACACACACACACACACACACACCCTTAAAAATGTAAAACACTTATCTGTCATAAAACTTTGAACAGTAGTATAAATGGCCTAGCAACACCCTGGCAACCTTTTTTTTTATATATAACAAAAAGCTCTATACTGTATCCTTAACAGGTCTTCTTGTGTAAATGGGACAAATGAAGAGCTATAATGAATATATAAATGCCCATTATTCTACAGTGCAGATTATCTCTGAGCCTGCTGAGATGAATGGGTTCTGAAAGCAGCTCAGTGAATTTTGATGACAATTGTCTCAATAAGTGCAACTGTTAATTGGAGAAATGTATTAATCATGGAAAGCACCAGGGACGTTCTCAGCACATGCAGCATGTAGAGGAAGCTTCTCCTTGGCAACACGAGGCTATGTTTAGGCAGCGTCTGCCAGCGTTTGTTCTGGTGATGGTCGATTGATTTGGGTCTCACTGGAAGCAGGCAAGACAACAGTTTTTGTCCAGAATATTGTTTATGCAATGATGGATCATTAAGTGCTTGTTTTAGTGTCTTTAGAGGATAAATCAACTAAAAATTTTCTTGAATTTGCAAACTTCTTTCTCTCTGTGCTCTTCTGGAAATTCTTACACAATGAAAAGGAGAGTTCATCCAAACAAGAAAAATTGCTGTAAATTTACTCACCCTTAGGCCATCCAACATAGGTGACTTTTTTTCTTCAGTAGAAGAGTAAAGACAATTTTTAAGCTGAACTGTAGTCATTGGTGATTCATAAAATCAGTGGCTACTCATTTTTTTGAATTAAAAAAAGCATATTAGTGAACAAAATTAATATCCATGGCTCCTGACTTTATATTGAGGTCTTATGAAGTAAAATGATCAGCCGGTGCAAGAAACTAAGCATTATTAGCAACATATATTACCCGTAATCCAGAGCCTAAGGACAAATACACATACAGTGTGTAGAAAAATGGTTTTTCTATGGCATTGCTGCAAAAAAACTTTTGGATCTTTGAGTTTAATTGATCAGCTGTCTGCATTTATGTAAAAAAATAATAGTAAAAGCAATATTCAAGCAAATAATTCTGTTGCAGAAACATACATCCACTTGTGTGAGGGAGAATATTGAGTTGTAAGAAATGCAATTATTGTAAGAATTCCTGCTGACTGGCCTCGGACAGAAATTTTACAACTTTCAAGTGCAGGAAAGGGTTTTTAAAGCCTCCGGTATCAAAAGTGGCAGGAAGTATGGGTCTCACCATGGCAACAAAAGTAAAGGGCTTTCATTATGTCCCAGACAGCTGAAGGAGTTACTTAAATAAAAGAAAATGTGCATTTGTCTCTCAGTAATCGTGGAGAATACGAAGCACCTCGAACCTGTTGCTGTGGGTGTCAAGCAGTGGTGATTAGAATAACCTTAAACAGGTTCTTCGACAGAAACTCTTGATATTAGGAGCTTTATTACTGTCATATCTGGCTGCTTTGATGACTGGATCCCATATGCTCTTCTTTCAAGCAGCAGAATTCTTGAGGCTCAAAATGCTTTTTAATAACCTGTTTGTTTGTTTGTTTTTATGTTGAAGTGGTGATGATGACAGCTGTTGATTGTTAAAAACAAGTCATGAAGAAAACTATCTTCCTCAGCAATGCTGGATTTTGGTTTCTTCCGAACCGTGGCATGTTGCACAATCTTGTAATTGCATTGGCTTCAACTAGAGTGAAGCAGAGTGAAGAGACCACGTCTGTCTGATTTGATAAACATGGGGTCTTGAGATGGGATGCGCCGAATCTGCTCATCCATCCATCCATTTGCCCCCCGGTTCAGAGGGAGAGGTCAAAATAAATTTATTCTGCTACATTATTTCTTTCGGACTATTTTAATTAAGGCGAGATATATCAGATATTTTCCTTTGAGAACGGATCAGACACATTTGACAAAATCAGATATTAGATAAGAGTTATTCATAAGGTCGTCTTTCACTTCTTCAATGATGTTTGTGCAGAATTTAGATGTTGATCTAAGTCTGCATGGATTCAGCGCGTTTTTCAATCCACAGGGGCACCGAGCAGAGTGAACATCAGAGAGGACAAGGTATGTGTGTGTGTGTGTGTGTGTGTGTGTGTTTTTAATTATACCCTTCGTACCCTTATTGCCCCCCTAAAATGAAAATCCTAGAATCACCCCTGGTCTTCACCCTTAAAACTCGTTTTTTGGCTTCACTTTCCAGTTCTCACTATTAACAAACTATTAACTATTACTATTAGATACAACCTCTAATTTACTGTAAATTAATTAAAAATAAGTTTAGATATGGCGTGGATAAAGGGATCTAGAATATGGTCAGGCAGAATAAGGCACAATTAATATGTGCTTTAGAAATGCTAATATGCCAATATGCTGTAATAAGCATGCCAGTCAATGAGAAATGTTTTGTATATTTAGTATATGTGGATACATTTAGTATTTGCCTACTCCATATTTACTATATAATATTGGATTAATTAAAAAAATGTCCTGGCTCTTCCAAGCTTTATAATGACATTGAATGGTGGTCAAGATTTTGAAGCAAAATAAAGTGCATCCATCCATCATAAAAAGTACTCCACACGGCTCTGAGGGGTTAATAAAGGCCTTCTGAAGTGAATCGATGCATTTGTAACAAAAGCATGTATTTTCACGAGAGAGTGGCGTTTCAGTGAATGATAGAGGATAGGCATAAGCATCGTAGATGTTAAAAACACCAGATAGACATCTAAACAACATCATAAATTAGATTTGCACCACAGAGGGTCTTAGAAATTAGAACTAAGCAAAAATAGATTTTAATACAAATAGGATTAAAGTTGTTTTTGTTTTGTTTTTTGGAATTTATTACAAAAGGACTCCTGATGGTGGCAGGCTGGAGGCAAAGAGCAATGATATAAATTCAGACATCAGTGAAATTAAAGAGCCACACAGATGGGAAATCAAAAATTACCTGTATTACAGTGTATGATGTAGCTGTCCATCATTGTAAACAATGTGCAAAGTAATTAAACCAAAAAGTACACGATTTATAAAGTTATTGGCTTCTAAAGTAAGGAGTCGACTCTGAATCGCTGAAACGAGTCGTTATAGATTCTATGTACGTCACTAGGATCACTTTGCATAATAATCTCCGCCTACGGTATTGGGAAAACGGAACTCTGACCTGCCCCCCCCCCCACACAGACGCTCTGGTTGGTGTGAGAGCATCATGTCGAGGAGACAGTGTGTTTTTAATTGTAAAGGCAAGTTTGTTTTATTTTCACTGCCAAAGAATGAAGATCAGAAGAACCAATGGCTAAAATTCACAATACTAGAGCAGTACAACAAATCCTTGTTGTGTTCACAACATTTCACTGAAGACTGCTTTTCTAATCTCGGTGAGTAATGGGATTTTCAAAGCGTTTGGCCATAAAAGAGGGTTCATTAGTGAAAGTGAAAGTGAGTGAAAGTGACGTGACATTCAGCCAAGTATGGTGACCCATACTCAGAATTCGTGCTCTGCATTTAACCCATCCGAAGTGCACACACACAGAGCAGTGAACACACACACACACTGTGAACACACACCCGGAGCAGTGGGCAGCCATTTATGCTGCGGCGCCCGGGGAGCAGTTGGGGGTTCGATGCCTTGCTCAAGGACACCTAAGTCGTGGTATTGAGGGTGGAGAGAGAACTGTACATGCACTCCCCCCACCCACAATTCCTGCCGGCCCGGGACTCGAACCCACAACCTTTCGATTGGGAGTCCGACTCTCTAACCATTAGGCCACGACCACGACTTCCCTTACCAACTTTATTTAGACCAACGAGCATCTCCGAATCACAAGGCGAAGTATGATTATGAAGTTATGTGTTTGGTTTCTCCCGAGCGTCTTATCAGTTATGTGTGCTGTCTGCAGCCTTTGTCTGCGCTGATCTTCATTTACAAACACGTCATTAAAATGAAGTGTAACTCCGTGAATACTCAACAAAGAGACATGAGAGAGATAACTATAGAAAACTTCACATGTCTACTTGTGATAAAGTAATCCATATGAAAACAACATGATGTCTGTTTTTCATGTCACGTTATATCTAATGTGACCACACCCCCACGCTGAACGCGTTATTCAGATTTAAACTGAAGCGCGTGGCTTGAATACACCCACACAGAAGAAAAAGCAGCGAGACTGTTCAAGTTTTTTATTTTACTGTTTGCTTCGCGATGAGAGGAATAAGACATAATTCACCCCAAAAAGATGCTAACGCATTGTTTACCATGAAGTTGTGTGCGGAACAACCAATCAAACCTGACTATGTTAGTTGACCAATCAGAACACAGTATGCTACCGAAAGGTGGGGTTTAAGGAAACTGAATCTTTTGAACAGCTTCGCGCGAACCGTTTGGGGATCTCTGAGAATTGAGGTAATTTTAAAATGATATTTTGACAAAATGACAATGTTTTTTTTAACCTTGGATGGATTTAAACCTAATGTACAGGACTTATAAACAGTGATAGGAAGCTTAGAATTTTCATCTTACTGGCTCTTTAATATATTAGTAAAGCTGCAAATATCTAACTTAAATGACAATAACTTTAATTGTTTTATTTTTTGTTGTGTATAATAATGTAATGTGGACATATGAAATATATAGCTGTAGATTTTTAACAAGTATTCTTTATAATTATATTGAGACAACTTCAGTTTTGTTGATAATATGATTAAATATATTTTTTGTTGGTGGTTAGAAAGTGTATAATGTTGTGGAGTAGCCTTTAAAAAAATGTATTTAAATAATTAAATGTGTGTGTGTGTGTGTGTAGAGAGAGAGAGAGAGAGAGAGAGAGAGAGAGAGAGAGAGAGAGCCTATTCAGTTGACATTACCAGAGCCCCAAAAATCGTTGTCATCATGACAGCCTAGTAACAGCAGGGATGGACATGGCGGCAAGAACATGAACCTTACATCTCACACGATTCTCCTGATGTCTGTCTATGAACGAGCATGAATGAGCATCGCAATAGATGCACCAGAATTCTCAAATAATTACCGATGGTGTAGAGACTGAACCGCTAGAGGTCTCGCCCACTCGCTCGCTCGTGCAACCGGAGGCTTCACGGAGGGCTCCGCTGCTGTCAGACTGACTCCACTGCTCAGCGTTTGCCACACTTGGATAAAAGTGGACGGGGGGACTTGGGTCCGGAGACGGGATTCAGGAGCTGTGTTTTTCTTTTCTTTTCTTTTCTTTTCTTTTGGGGAGACACTCGCCAGTGGATTGTGATCATTTTGTGAGGTAAATAAGTGTGCTGATGCATGCTTTTTTTTATTTTTAAATAATGACTTTGTCCTGGCGACTGTGGAAACCCTTCTGCTGTTAGATGCAGTGTGCATCAATGCAGGTCGTTTGCACATGAATCGTTAGAGTTTAGTGGTCTAAGTGTGTATTGGTTTGTTTTTGATTTTTGTGCTCGTGTTCTACAGAGTAGCTACTTCTGTAACATGCAACGGGAAAGCTGGGTTAAAGCCCAACGGAGTTCATCACACACGATAGATGCGAAACATCAGGCGATGTTGCATAATTTCACCCCCCAAATGATTGCTCTCCTCTGTAGTATAGCCTGGTATTATATTATATTTAGAGACGTTGTCGAGTTCGGCATGTTCAGGAATCTAAACTTTAGCTCACATTAGTTGAGTGCAGATACACTGCTACATATCGAGCATAATGCAAGATAATTTATTTTGAATGGCAGTTAAATGACCAAAGTTTATCTAATATGATTCGTGTCTGGCGAAATCGGTTTCACGCGCGCGTGATCGTCAACTCCGTTGCTCGTTGAAATATTGCGTGGAAACGTAACGCGTTTGAACTGTGTCAGAGCTCTTCAGGGTCGTTGATTAGCGCACAAACCAGTTTAACTAATGACAAATATTAAAAATCTCAAGAACCTAAGCTTAGTAAATCGTTAGAAAAAGTACTTATGCACTGCGAGACATCCGGGTTCGATTCCTGTGATGAAAAATTGCGACTGTTGTTGTTGTATATTTGACTGTTTAATTGTATTTTGTTAGCCAATTTAATTTATTCATAACCTAAAAGCAGCGATTAAGTTGATTTCTGTGGGAGCGTCTGAAAATCCGCGGTAAACGCCTCGCGAACGGGCGCGTTTCCAACGGAAAATCGCTAGTAAAATAAACATAGGAGAAAAAATATATTTTAAGTTATGTTGAATTTATTAAAATATAAGAGCAATAATTTTAAAATTATTTATATAAATTATTTTAATTAAAGGAAACAGAACGCCTCTATTTAAAATAACAATGAGTGCTAGGCCTACCTATTTTCGTGACTGGGATTATGGATAATTTTAGTTGCAAAGATTTACAAACGCAGACTTTGTGAGGGACTGTTTGTGCTATAGAATGTTTTTGTTAAAGTTTGAGTGATTTAAATGAAAGTGAAACTGAATTAAACTCTCAAACATTAAACCGGTTCTAAAAGTAAGTTAATTTCACACTGGAAGCGAAAACATAAAGTTGCTGTGTTGTTAGTTTTCTAAGTGTTTCTTGTCTGCCATTGTATCCAGGTGAGTAGGAACTTTTTCTGAATTAGTAATTATTTAGTAACTGTTCAAAAAGTGTGTTCTATAGTATTATTGTAGTATGAATCTAATTTGGATGTACTACATTCGCCATGTTGTTGTCATTTGACTACTTTTGCCATTCACATGTTCACATTAAAATTGTGTATCTCAACGGTCATCTGGTTATATTTTACCTATACTATTTCATGAATACTCTTTCACATACTGTTTTTAATCTACTGCATAGTAGAGAAGTACACATATTTAGTGCTTCCAATGACTTTTTTGCCCTAGTAATTACTACTCTTAAGATGATGTTTCTTGTCAGATTGCATTGAGTTCAGGTCACTGTGTTGTTGCAAATCATTGATGGTGTGAAAAGGGTTTAGAGGTCTGGTTTAAATCAGGGCTAACCTTTCAGTGGTAATGTGCAGTTATTTATTATCAGTAACGTTTGAACATAAACTCCTTTACAGTGCAGTCTCGAGTCAAGTTCACATAATTGATGGGTGGGTTTTGTGGCATTTTGATTGACACAAAGCTTAATGGTATCTACTCGCTGCAAGTGCACAGACATCCCAGATGCCAGTATTGCTTTCCAAACTTAGTTTTCTTCTTAGCGGGGAACATTTGCCATAGAAGCCCACTAGAAATTCAGATGGGTCGATTGATAATTATAGCCAAGGTTGAGGTTAGAGCCAACTTACTAGATTGCTTCTTCACATAAAATGCAATCAGCTTAATGTGTAAAAAATCTTTTGTTAGTTTTCCAAAAGAGTGAATACAGGAAATTAAGAAACAACCAATAATTATAAATCACAAATTGGTTAATATCCAAAACAACCAGTCAAGATGCTGATTAAATTTAAACATTGATGCAGTAGGCTGTATTTCTGATTACACAATGATTTACAATTATAGGGGTGAATGCAAATTGACAAAAATTATCATTTAATCAGTGACTTTTTATAGTTTCGTAATGATGAGCCTTGATGACAGATGAATTTATGGATGGTGCAAAAATGCAATGTCAAACTTTGCACTCTAAAAAATGCTGGGTCGTCTCAACCCAACATTTTGGTTAAAATTTTAATTAAAAAATGTAACCCAACATCGATATTAGTCCATATTTGATACAAAGTTTGGTTTAAACAACACACAATCATGTTCATGCAGCATTAACTAGAAAACAACAGGACACTCTGTAATGTCAGTGGCTCCAGCTATGGGCTGTTAAGGCGACCCATCATTGATTTTAGTTGTTTACGAGGCTGACTTTATTCCTCTGCTGGCAGACTGAAGTATGTTAAGGATTTTTGCACATTTATATTTATAGCCTCTTAAAGGAATGATTCACCCAAAATGAAAATTCAAACAGCTGATAAATCCACACGACCCCAGTCCATCAATTAATGTCTTGTGGAGCAAAAAGCTATGTGTTTTTAAGGAACAAATCCATCATTAAGACATTTTAAACTTCAAACCACTGGTTCTGGTTAAAATATGAGTCCTCTATCCATAATATTGCTTTAGGAAGTGTTTTTATTACAGTTTTTTTTTTATTCGCTTTGGTACAATTTTCACAAATAAGGTGTACATTTTCAAAACTCTTAGTGCAAAAATCCAAACTGATCACACTTGTAACACAGCTAGTCATTCTTTCAAAACCTGATCTCATGCTTTAATTCAGTTGCACATGTTTTCATTCCATATAATCATTGTTTCAAACACAAGATTATTGTAATATGTAATGAGAACATTTGGTTTAATCACTGAAACACAACAGTATGATCTTCTTTCAGTTTAGTACTTTTAACATTCAGTTCATCCAACAGCAAACAATGCAAGATACTGGTTTCAAATCGGCCTTAGAAGTGCTGAAATTAATTTGCTACAGTACTATAAAAGACAGATTACACAGTTTTCACATTAGTCACGCAATACACTTTTATATACCAATTATATTTAATACATTACCCAACATTTACATAATCTATAATTTCCAAAATATCCATCCTATGTGTAATCAAGTGAAGGATCAATGAAGACATCCTCTACAATAATTTGGGCAAATTATTTTTTATTTTTCAGATATAATTGTAACATAGGTATACATTCTATAATGAAATTCAACTAAATGAGAAAAAAACATAACATTTAGTGCACACATTACATTAATTTGGATCGAGCCTGTCTTGAGCATTTGGCCATAGATTCTCATCCACATCACAATGAATGTTATCATTGTTCAAGCACCTTGAAAAAAAACCTTTTGGCGTGGCGAATCCATGCTTGACATTGGTCTACACTGATGTCATCACATGCATCATCCATGGCCTGAAGGAGGGTAGCATGCTCAAGGGGTTGGCGATCATAGACCTTCCACCTCCATGCTGAAAAAAATTCCTCAATAGGGTTGAGGAAGGGAGAGTATGGAGGCAGGTAGAGGGTCATGAATCGGGGATGGGCCTGAATCCATGCTTGAACTACCTCTGCGTGGTGGAACCTGACATTGTCCCACACAATTACATAGATGACCCCTTCACCTTGACAGGCTGGCTCAATTTCATTGAGAAACTCAATAAGATGTGCAGCATTATAGGAGCCAAGTAATGATCTACGTCCTACAACACCATCTTCAGAGATAGCTGCACACATGGAGATGTTTCCGGTTCTGACTCCCTCTCTCTGTTGACCAACCCTTTGACGGGCCACATGCCCACCTCTTTGACCTCTCTGTTGGGGTCCACCTCTCTGAGGGATACCTTGTCCACAAGCTCTTTCTATTCCTTGCTGTCTATCCTGCTCCATGTTGAAACAAATTTCCAGTGTTTACACCCCCACTTTTATATAGTGACCAATTGTGGTTACTATGTGAAATCAATTAGCAATAACGAGTATTCATCATGTGTGGTTAGACATAATTTATATGTTCGTACAAACACACATTTTTATTTTGTAGTTCTCAAAATCCATATACTGTATATTGCTGACAAACCAATTTAAAATCTATAGGTTTACCAAACGGTTCTGTGATTAACCATTAAGATCAGTTGGATTAAATAATAGACAAATGTATTAAACTGAACGAGAAGAGATGCAAATGAAAAGTTTGATAGTAAGAGATTTATGAAAGGTGGTTACTGTGAATGAAACATTTATTAAGATGAAACACTTATTTTGTGTAGTGAAAAGAATACTTTGTGGTTTTTGTGTATTGTACTAACACAATTGAAAATATGCTGAAATGTTTGAAAAAAGTGCACTTTTGATGATCTGATGTGATATTAGTACTATGAGTTGTGAAAATATACACCTTGCTTGTGAAAATAGTACCAAAGCGAATAATAAAAACTGTAATTATTATTAGGAAATTGTATTATGGACTATGTTTTGTACAGGAGTGATGGAAACTAATGTAGACTGAATCTGCAATTAGTTGGTTTATCATAGACATTTAAACCATAACAATTTTTTGAATTGTGTTATACTGATCATTATTAATGATGAAAGGGTTATACTGTTCTCTAATGAATGCATGCACAGAGAGCTGCAGAGAGTGAGATATATATTATCATGATGTTCTCTAGGTCGTCCTCAGACGAGCCTTCCATCATTGCCTCCAGTCATCCCGATCTAGCTAGTTCATTGGTGCTCTGGGCTCCTGCATCCCTCTTGAGTATGTCCACGTACGTTAGCGTGGGACGTCCTCTTGACCGATGGCCATGTGTTGGTTCCCATAGCACCAGCTTGCTGGCTGGCAGCTCTCGATGCCTTCGGCAATGTCCTGCAAGTCTCATTCTCCTCACAGCAATCTTATTGCTCACTCTTGGTACTCCCTCATACAGGATTTTATTGGTTACATGCTCACTCTTGCTGATTTTAAGCACTGCACGCAGCATCCTGGTGTAGCACCCGTCCAGGGACTTCTCTAAGGTTGGATTCAGGGTCCAGCATTCACTGCCATAGAGGAGAACGGACTCTACCGTCACGTAGAAGAAGCTGAGCTTGATTTGGCGGGAAAGGTTGGAGTTCCATACACTGTTCATGCCGTTCAGGGCCCTCCATGCAAGTGCCTTCCTCACTTTTAGATCTTGCTCAGTTGAGTTGACCCATGCGCCCAGGTATTTGAAGTCCTCAACTTCTTTCAGCACAGTGTCTTCTGCTGTTATCAGAGGTTGATGTTCTGGTGGAACGTTGTAGGTCATGTCCTCAGTTTTCTTTGCATGTTCGCCCCCTCTGAATTCACCTTTATGCTCTCTGTCATAGCTCACATCTGGTGTGATGGAAATAAAGCAATGTCATTTCAGCCTTCCACTGAGACACTTGCTGCTCTTTACAGACAGGGCTTGACAGAGTCTTCTGCCGTGGCATCCCACTGGCCCTGATCCTCTGATTCAGTGTGCATTCATTTACTTTTTAAGGCTCAGATGGCAGAAAATAGCAACTAGAATCACTGTCTGACAGAAAGTAAAAGTTTTTTTTTTGTTTAGTTTTTTTTCTGTCAGAGAATGCATTGTATTCTCTTGTAAAAGAATCCCAGCCTTTGTTTCGCTTGTCTGTTGTTCTAGAGTGAAATAAATGGTTGTGAACTTCGCAATTTTGCAGTTGCATAATCAAAAACAGAATATTCAGTGGGAAGTAATGTAGAGTGGGACTTATTCCAACCCTCAACATTGAGTAAATGTCTCTGTCTTTCTTTCTATCTATAAAATGCACATGCGAAAATAGAAAGTGAGAGTTTTACATTACATTATTTATTCCTGTCTAAATGATGGAATTTGTTTGGAATTATTCATTATTTTAGTACTTCGGATAAAATTACGGCTTTTAGACAAGGCAAGTGGCAATCCTATTTGGTCATAATTTGCAATGTGATTAAAAAGCTAAAAAACAATAACTATAACTGTAGTTTATTGTGTTTGAACTGATAGGAGTGGAAGGAAAGAGAAGGTTGGCACGCTACATTAGACATAATGTCAGTGCTCAGAGATTGCTGCCTCTTTAGTGCCCTTAGCTGCTCTTCATATTCCATTGACCTCTTGTATTTATTGCATGAGTGCATGTGTATATAGCAGCTATCTGTATGTGTATATCTATAATTAATATAAATAAATAAATCCCACTTCTTTTATTTATGCATACAAATCGGTCTGAATGAATAAATCATGCTGTTAAAGGAAAGACTAACTCACCCATAGATATCACGCTTCATGGCATGTCAAAATCAAACCTGAAATGACTTGAAATTTGAAAATACGATATTTGAGGGTATTTTAGTGAGCAATCACCCTGGTGAAATTAAAGGTACATCTTTGTGTCTGTAGCCATCATGACATGCAGTGTTTACAGAGCTTTGATGACCGATGACCTGAAACTAAGTTGAATTAAAATGAACAGCTGAACATCAGTTCACAAATAAAATAAAGATGTAATGTGAAAATATACTTGGTTTTATTCAACATAACATTAATTACATTGTTAATGTAAAAATAAAATATACATATAGACATACATACATACATATATATATATATATACTGTATGTTAGTAATTTTTGTTTATTCAACCTTGAAAATTCCAAAAATGTTTCAACAAAAAAAAAAAAAGATCTCAAAAAGATCATCAGATTTCCACACAAGTCCTGAAGGTAGACAAAGAGAAACAAATGAGACAAAAATAGATACTTTGTCATGCATTTATTGAAAAAAAAAAAGACTTGTGAATTAATGATTTATGAGTGGCAGTAGTATGTGAATCTTTACTTTCAGTATCTGGTCTGACCTCCTTTTGCTGCAATAACTGCAGCTAAACATTTCTTGTAACTGCTGATCAGTCATGTACAACTACATGTAGGAATTTTGGCCCATTCTTCAGTGCAATACTGCATCAACTCTGAGATGTTTTTGGATTTCCTCCAATGAACTTCCATCTGGTCCTTCCACAACATTTCAACTGGATTAAATGAAAAGCCCACCATTTTTTCCATATTTCCCTATGTTCTCCCCACAGATTAGACGAGTTGTTACGTACCTCTCCCGTTTCAGTGCATGCACTTAATCGCTGTAGCGCGTGACACCACTATGTTAGCGTTTAGCACCATTCATTCCTTAGGATCCAAACAAGGATGAATTTAGAAGCCACCAAACACTTCCATGTTTTCCCTATTTAAAGACAGTTATATGAGTAGTTAACAGGAGTTATACGAAGTAAAACGTGGTGATTTTCTAAGCGGATAAAAAATGAATTGATTAATAATTTAATATTTTATATAACTGAATAAGTAAAGAATACATTTATAGATATTTGTATATACAAAACATTAAACAATATAATAAAAGTGTAAACACTGCTTAAATTTTTTGAACATCCCAACTAGCCCAACACAATCAACCAATGGGGCAAGTCCTTCCTATCTTTCCAATCAATGCTAATATTCCATTCTTAACATAAGAATGTTAATTTGATTCTTCAGCGTACTGTAACTCATCATCTGTTCATCTAACTGTTCATTACTGCTTTTGCCGTCTGTTTTCATTCTTCCAGTACATTTAATGTTTCTGTTTTGAAAATGCTCTATTTTATCAGTTTAATGTCTTCCTGTTTCTTTGCTGCTTTGTGCTTGAAAACAGAGTGTCTGTTGTTCAGAATATGTTTGTGAGAGGATTTGAGTGAAGCGGACAGACAGATCTAGACACAGAGGATAAAGTATTTGTGACAGGAACAGAGAGAGCAACAAAGACGGGAACTGTATGGCTGATGATTGTCTGGCCTTATGTATGAGTTGTGCTTTATAAGAAACCACAGAAACCAAGCTATTTATACTACTCTGGTGATCTCAACCAGACAGCGCCATTTACATAATGTAAAAATCTGCTCAGCTTTGGTTCGTGTCCTCCTTGATGGCTGACCCAGTTTTATGTTTGATGGTGTGGCAAAACTTGTCATTATGTGTGAATGAATTACATTCTGACTGCATTATATTTTCTTGTAGCTTTCCATATGAGAAACCAATGTGTTGAGAAAGGGTTGTGCAGTTGCACTTCTTACACACGTACAGTATGCAGACTGACACACACACACACTTACACAAGCGTATATGCAGGGTTCCTGTTATCTCAGGCAATAATTCGGCCCCATTTCTTTTACCATCTCGGTCGTCAGGAACTGAAAGGCAGCCCCAGAAAAGCAATGGATGGGGAAAAAATGGAGAAAGATTACCACAATGGATGGGAAAAGAAGTAAGAAGGTGACGATTACTGAGAAAACTAGGCAATAGAATAGAAGTACTGAATAAATCACTCGGGAACAGGAATGAGAATTTCATGGCAGCCACTGTACATTTTTGACAGGAAATATATGTAGACTTATGTGTGATTTGTAGTTATGACAGTTGCAATCCAACAATTCATTTTCATAAATTATTTTCAACAAACACATTCATGAATCTCGCAATTGCAACTTTCTTTGAAATTGACTTGATAGCTCACAGTTGCAGCTTTATTTCTTGTAATTAGGAAAAAAGAATCATAAAGTTCAACAAGTTTTTGAAATGGAGTTTTGCATTTATTATTATTTTTAGTTTTGTATCTTACAATTGTAACTGTTCCTCACAATTTAACGATTTTTGTTTTTCAAATTGCAATTTATAATTTTTATCTCACAACTGAAACTATTTCTCAAATAATAATAACCAAAACTTTTGTAGAAATTGCAGTTTTATTTCTAGAAATTGTTTATTTTTGTTTTATATCTCACAACTGTAACTCAATGTCTCAAAATTTGACTTAATATCTCACAGTTGCAACTTTTTTTTTGTAATAGTAAATGATTTCTTAAAATTTGAGTCTCAATTGTAACTACTTCTCACAATTTGGGGGTCAACTATTTCTTCAAACTGTGATTTATTATTTTTAGATCTCACAATTGTATTTGTTTTTCAAAGTTTGACTTAATATCTTAACTTTATTTCTCATCATTTTTAGGCCAAAAAAGTTAAAATTGCAACTCGTCCTTGAAATTCGATTACTTTTGTTTTATATATCACCACCGTTACTTACGTCACTTCTTACATTTTGACCTAATATCTCAAAGTTGCTGCTTTATTTCTTGTAATGAAGAAAAAATTATAATCGCAATCACAAATTGCAACTATTTCTTGATATTGCGTTTTGTTTATTTACATTTTTTGTTCTATATCTCACAAGATATAGAGTAAGAGTTACATTATTTGTCTTAAAGGTGCAACTTTATTTCTTGTAATTAGGTAAAAATAATTATCAAATTTCTTCATTATGCAAATATTTCTTCAAATTGAATTATTTTTTTATATCTCACAACTGTAACTTTATTTCAAAAAGTTTTACTTAATATCTCACAGAAGCAAATTTATATTTGCAATTAATCAGGCCAAAATTATGCTTCATTTCTCATAATTAGAAAGAAAAAAATGCAATCATAAATTGCTACTATTTCTTGAAAATGGGTGGGTTTTTTGTGGGGGGGTTGTATCTCTCACAATTGTAACTATTTCTCATAATTTGACAAAGTTGCAATATTATTTCTTGTTATTAATTAGCTAAAAAATTAATAATTGCAATATTTGTGAAAATTGCTAAAAGTTTTTTTATTGCGATTATAAAGTTTCCTCACAATTGAAACTTCGTTTCTTTTGCTTAACATCTCACAGTTGCAACTTTATTTCTCATAATCAAGCAACATTAAAATGTACTCTGTTTGTTATCTTAACAAGTGTTTCAGCTCTTCTTGTGGATGATTTATCAGTGTACTTCAGTGTAAAGAAAACTTTATTTTCATAATATTTCATCAAATAATGACTTTTCACAGACAAATATCCTATTTCACTCTGAAATAAGCAAAACAAAATCCATCTTTATTTAGTTAAAGCTTAAATTAAATCCTAGATCACTGCACAAACTATTATTCAATGCACAAAATACACTATAATTAAATAAATTCCAATGGATGTGAGCTAGTGCAGTGAGACGCATCATTTGAGGTTTTCATGTTCTAAAGTCTACTTTCATATGCCTTCAGCAAAAAAAAAACCCAGAGTACGGCAGAGTGTTGGGTGATGATTAGCGTCAACCAGAGGGCATCTGTTTGCTATAATCTCTTAATGGCCAATGCACTGATGTACGGAAATAATTCCATATGCGAAATCATTGAACGTGCACTCAGTGTGTTTTTGCAAGTACATTTGCATGTTTCCAGGAGAGTGATCTGAATAAAAATGTGGTAGTAGTTACTGCATTGATTTGTCTTTGTCACATCTCTCATCTTCTCTTTTAGTTCTAAACATGCATTTATGCATTTCTTCCCTATTGCATTCTAATGTATTATCTTGTGGAAACTAGGAGTAAATATATCTCTGTTAGACTTTACATTTTGTGCATAGTTTTGCACATCCCTATAGTGGAATGACATGTTTCTCTTTTAGCATCTCTTCATTCCAAAACTCACTCTAGCGTTTGATGCATGCACTCCCCACTTCCTCTACTTTTCTGTCTCAGTGCATCAAAGAGCCAATTTGAAGTGCCTTTTTTTGGTATGGCAGCCGCTGCCTCAGTGTCTCTGAAGCTGGCAAGACCATTGCAGTCAGACAACATGGCTGGCACCGTATGCTAACAGACGAGAGCAGCATGCTCTGCAGAAGGACAGATAATGAGTGTTATTGTCCAGCATGGTGTGTTGCGTCCTTACCAACTTTCATTTAAGCAAATAAAAAGCATCATCCATCTGGTGATTAAACCAATGCCAAAAAATAGCAACTCAATTGTCCTCATCAAGGGGAATGGATAATGATAATTGACCTTTTTATGCCAACAACACACTTCACAGTTTAAAGGCATGGTTAAGGACATTCAATACAGGTTAAGCTCTATTGAATCTGATTTTGGTTACCACAGAAAGTGATTTTATTCAAATGATGTAGCAGGTTTGTTTACATGTACTGAATCTAATCCTAATCCTATCCTGTTTATAAGAACCCTAAACTTTTCAATACGATTCAGATATTTGTTTACATGTGCATTGTTCAAAACAAATCTTTAAGGGATATGTCACAACAAGTTTCTTTCTTCTATCGAGAAGATAAGATGATATTTTGATAATCAAACAGTTGACGGTAGCCATTGGCTTCCATATTATAAAGTAAATAAAAAAATACTATGAAAGTCAGTGGCTACTGTCAACTGTTTTGGATGTTGGCTAACTGTATAGGAAACTTATACAGGTTTGGAACAAGTGGAGGGTGCATAAATTATGAATCATTTTTGGGTGAACTATCCCTTTAAACGCATCTGTACACTAAAAAAGTTATCAAATTTACTTGGGGAAAAAAAACATTCACTTAGAAGGAAAGAAACGGCAAGTAACACATTGACTTAAAATACACTCCAATAATCTTTGTTTTATTTACAAATGTCTGCGAAAATTGGACTGGGGCATTGGAAGTAATTACATATACAGAAAAGTTCTAATTATGTAAAATGCACTGTTAATTTTAACTAATTGCATTTATGATACATTTTTATTTAATATCAGATAACATGCATTGTGTGTCTGAAAATATTACAATTATTTCATACTTTAAAGGTGCTGTAGGGAACTTTTGTAAAAAAATATTTTTTACATATTTATTAAACCTGTCATTATGTCCTGACAGTAGAATATGAGACAGATAATCTGTGAAAAAAATCAAGCTCCTCTGTCTCCTCCCAGTGGTCCTATTGCCATTTGCAGAAACTCCATCGCTCCCGGTAAAAAACAACCAATCAGAGCTGAGGTCCGTAACTTTGTTTGTGTTCAAAATGTAGAAAAATGTATATAATAAGCGAGTACACCATGAATCCATTTTCCAAAGCGTGTTTTTGGCTCGTCCTGAATCACTAGGGTACACCTATAATAAGTGTTTATATTCGGACTATTTTAGATTGCTTCGGGGGTACCGCGGCGGAGTAACCCAGTACCTTTGTGATTCTTCATAGACATAAACAGAGAGAAGTAGTTCCGGCTACGATGTTCTTCCGCAAGACGCAAGCAGTTCTGTTTATTAACCGCTAGAGCGTCAAAAGTTCCCTACTGCAGCTTTAATATATTATTTCTATATTAAGTAATAATCTTCTTGCTCAAATTGTACTTATTTTTCACAAGGGAAAGAAGGCATGCTAGTTTTATGAATACACCTTTGATGTCTTTTGAAGGATGTTTGTTTTAGTGTTTATTTCCTGCCTCTTCACTTCTATTGTAAGTGCCTTACTGTGAGTGTGATTGGTGCTTTTTTTCCTAAACAATTGAGAGACAAGTCCAAATCATTTGTCTTGTCACAGATGCCCATGAAACTCCTTTTAATAGGTTAACAGAGCCGTCATCTCCCCAGGCGCTGTCTCTCAGATGAGCAATGAGTAAATATTGCTTTGAATGAAATCTGTCATGTTAATTAGAGCTGCTCATGTAGGGACGAACTCGTTTTTGAAATATTTTCACTTTAATAACTCTTTGCTCCCTTTTTTCTTTCAATGAATATGTTTGGAATTGATTACTAGCCTGCTTCTCATTCAATACTGCACAATACATAATGTATAAAGCCTATTATTGATTTAAAAAGCACATTTCTCCACAGTAAACATTGTCTTTGAGTACACTGCTGTGGAAACAATTTTCATTCAGAAATTGCTGGTGAATTTTAGAAACAATTCAAACACAAACACATTCGATTAAAATTCTAAGAAAAAATAGGATTTATTCATTAAAATACTGCAATAATCTTTGTTTCTAAGATTATTCAATCTTTATTTCTAAGATTAGAAACTCTTTTTTTACAGTGAAGTATGGTACACTGAAAAAAAAGCAATTTTCACAATTGAAAAAAAAAGATACAAAAAAATGAAAGTTTGAGTTTTCTCTCAAAAATTGCTTGTACATTTCACAAATAATTACAGAAACAGCAGTAACACATTGAATTAAACAATACATCTTGAAGAAAAAAATGTTTTCTTGTAAAACAAACTTCAATACTCTTTGATTTACAAGTTCAGAAGTACAGTACACTGAATTTTTTTTATATAAAAGCAGTTTTCATTCAGAAATTTCACAAATAATTACAAAGAAACGGCAAGTAAAGCATTAAATTAAATGTGAAATTTTTAATTTTTTTTTGTTATTATACAGTGATTACAGGATCACATTATGTTGTATGTGATTTGCATCTAGTTATAATTTTGGACTTCAAATGGGTTATTTTGCATTTAGATAACATCTTGTGTAAAAATGTCTTCATATTTGGCAGCCTGATCAAATACTGTGTCAAGAAAAAGCTGTCAAAGTGCTATCACTTTTATTTGTGGTTGAGAGCACTGCATTGTAGGATACAGTTTTATGCTACTGTATATTTTGCAGTATGGTAGTATGAAATTGCAAACACTGGCAATTACGGCAACAACTGTGCAGAGTTTCCAGCTGAGCTCCCGGGTAACTGATGGATCCTCTGTTTTCATGTTTCTATTTCTTAATAAATAGTCTCATTCTCTTTTGAGTGCGTCTCTGTTTGTTCACGCTTTAATAACTCTTCGCCTGCTCCCTCTGTACTTTCCTCTCTTTGTCATTTTCTTTCATCTTATGTGAACATTTCTATCTCCTCTTCTCCCTCCATCCTAAATCTTTTTAATTCCAAACTTTGCCAAGAAACCCACAGCTAAATTTCATAAGCGGCAGCATCTGCATTATCTGCATTTTCCGTCAGTGCATTACCATAACGCTGATTTTTAGCTGAGTTGGTGTTGGCTGGTTTGTGAGGGTTCATTTGTAAACTCTCTTCATTGACAATGACGACTACTTTATTTTTGGGGGTAGTGTTGTCGGTCAAATGTTTTCGCCGGGCTCAATTTGGAGATTGTCCTTGCGGCTTTAGTGCAGTAGCACGCTAATGTACTGGAGTGAGGAAAGATAACGTGAGCAAGAGAGAAAAAGTAACCTCTGCATCAGCAGAGATCCTTGGCGAGAGATACCGTAAAATTGCCCTTGGCTTTGTAGCTCTAGCAGAGGACCGTGGTGTTTATAGAAAGCCTTTAAAAGTGATAAGAAGACTGGCACATGGAAGACGATATGTATCTGTTAGTGAACTCTTCAAGTGCAGAATTTAAGTGAGAGCTTACACTTCAGCAGACTGGGACAGACAGACAGATGCCCAGTGTATTTCAAGTGTTTGGTCATTCTTTAGATTTTTTTAGTACAATAGTATGTTGTACTTATTGAATTTAAGAAATGTGCAAAAAGACATTTTCAAAATAGACTAGCTCATGAGGCGAGATGGTTAAACCCTGATTCATAGTAATATGATTATATTATAATAATATTGTGAAATATTTGTAAAATTTAAAATAACTTTTTAGAATTGAATTATATTTTAAAATGCAATTTATTCCTTGTGATGCAAAGCTGAATTTTCAGCAACCTCAAGAAACATTATTATTATCAGTGTTGAAGACTTTTTTAATGGTTTTAATTATGTAGATTTCAGTTTTAATCAAATTTAATAAACCTGTATATATACAGAGAGAGAGAGAGAGAGAGAGTATATAGTTGATATGTTATAGTTTATCTTCATTAATATTTATTATTAAAATTAAAATTCTAATGGAAATAAATGTAAAGAAATACTGATATACTAAAAAAAAAAAAAAGCAACAAAAATACCACAAAATTAAAAAATGGAGAATATAGTAATAAAAACCGATACAAAATATTAATAGAAACTAATAAAATCTATAATAATATATCAAGGATACAAAAATAACAACCTTAACCACTCAGATTTTTGATGACCCTTCTTTAGTTTTATGTCCCCTTTTTTATTGGTACATTGAAATGCAGTTGATACTTTATCCACATAAGCATGCAAATATAAGCAGAACTATTGATTTATAAACTTCACTGTATTATATAGACTGAATTTCAGAGCAACTTCATTACTTCAAGACCTTCAAGGTATAATGCAATGCAGTGAAGCAGGAAGAGATGACACTGCTTGGGATTTAATTACAGATAAATAATGCCTTCTTATAATCATTCGGCCTTGTGTGCTTTATTTTGACATTCCTTTTTTAATGAGTATTTGTTTATTCATTTAAATTCCTTCTCCGAGTAGTGCATTAGCTCAGATTTCTGGTAATTGCAGGTCAGTGTGTGTTGTGTAGTGAAAACTGTGACTTCTTCAAAGCACATTGAATTGCACGGATCCCTCAAAGTAGCAAAGAGAATAGTCGTCAGAGCCGTAGTGTGAGAACAAGACATACTATGTTTACAGTAGCCTGGCTTGTCCAATATTATCTGCTTCAAAGTCCACAGTCTCAGCTCATTTTCTGGTCAACAGAAGCAAGGTCACTGAAGTTTGTTCTGTCTGTATCCTCGTGCTACAGCAGTCATATAAGCACATCTGCTGCTCACTTTATCAGCCTGTGGTTTCTTCACTATCTGCTCCTGTCCTGCATGATATCTTCAGCTGCCGGCACCTGCCTGCTCCTGTGCTTCATATGCCGGAGCTGCACTAAATATAGCCGTGACATTTCCATGAGTGATGTGTATGAGTTTGATGAAAAACTTTTTTTTTTTTTTTTTTTTGCAAATCAAAAGTTACTAGTCAGAATTTTATTTCAAATTCCAAAAAGTAGATTGTGTTGTGTTTTTTGGAAGAAGCTTGCCTATAAGCTGCATTTATTTAAAACGGTAAAATTGTGAAATATTGTTATAATTTGAAATAACAGTTTTCAATTTGAATATATTTTAAAATGCCATTTAGTTATTATCGTATATAGTCAAGCTTGTCCTGTTTTTGTTATGTCAAGTTTTAGGTGACTAAATGTCTGAGCATTTTAGTCATGCTGTATAATAGTTAAAATGATAAAAATAAAAAAATAAATCCTCAAAATTATTGTTGTCATTTGAGAATGTATTTTTACATTTTAGGAATGACACTTTCATGAAAAAGTATAAATCAATACAATGTGAACTCATACACGTGGTTTATTTGATCTCAACTAGTGCACTGATTTATTATAGGTTATTTAATATATAAATTGATATCAAAGACTTATATATGCACTCTCTCTGTCTACATTATGAAAACTGGCAAAAACCAACAAAAAATACTTTAACAGTAAAATTCCTAAAAGTAATTCCAATAATTCCAAATTGGAATAATGTTTCTCTATTAAAATAACAGCGGTTAGGTTATGTAAGTGCATTTATTCAGCAACCACAATCACAAAAAAAAAAAAAAAGAGATCTCATGACAGAATACAGACTGTTTGAATGACACTTTCATTTAAGCTGAATATCTCACACAGAGAGCGCTAAACTTCAGTTTACTTGTTAGGCGTGTTTTCAAATCATCATCAGCGCTTCTGCAGTGAAGAATGAGCATGTGTGCATGGTTGCCGGATTGCAAAAAATTTGCAAAAAACTATGTTTTACACTATTTTTAACAGAGAAGCTCTGATTTGCGGATTTGAACTCTAGATATCTGGCAACCGCAAACATGAAAGCTCGTATAGTAGAGATGTGTACAGCAGTCCGCAATAATATTTTGCCTTCTTTTTTTAAAAGAAAATTTTAAGAAAGTTTAATATAGTTTTTATTTTTAAAATATATTTTTATGTGCATTTTCAATAATCCAATCTGCAGTATTTGTTCAGACCAATGTGAAAATCCACCCACATTATACTTTATATTTAAATTAATTTGATGATTTATACTTCTGACTCATCCCTTTTCTAAAAAAAAAACAAAAAAAAAACACTGGTTTAAAGGCTTGTGAGGTTTATAATTTTATAATTTATTAAGTTTTTGTGAAAATCTGTATCTCAACTGTAAATCAATTGCTAATTTGTGGTCTACAACATGAAAGGAAGCCATTATCACATGTGCATGAAACACTGGACACAACTATAAAGCACCATTGAGAAGCAGAAAGCATCACAACAAGAAATAACCTTGAGGTTGATCCAGGTAAATATGTGCAAATTTATTGGGCCCAATTCCTATATTTTGCCTGGTGCCCCAAATGAACTAAATCCGTCCCTGACTCTACACCCATGTTTTCCTTTTTCACCTCTTCATCCCTTTGAATTCCTCATTAAGCTGTTCCCTATAACTATGGCACAGCTGATTGAATGAATGAATTCACCTCATCTTCAGTTTACTTGATCGCGGTTGGCTGCTCACCTAGCTCGATTCTCCTCTCTGATCTCTGCAGTAAGAGGCTGGTGTGACGTGCTGTGCAGAGTAATTGCCATATAGGTTAAGAACAAGGAGACATTTATTTTAAAAGGATGTTTCCATGGGAAACTTTGTGGGCAGACCCAATATGTAGGCCTATATTAATGTGTATTATTTTCAAATTATTATTATTATCCATTTTCCCTGGTGACAGATGCTCATTAAAACCACTCTGGCATCACAAATCCATTTGTTTGGTCAACAATCCCAGCATCTTCACAGGTAAAAGGTGCAGGTAATTTCTCCCTCTGAAATGTAGCTGTTACAGCCAGAATGACAGAAACACTCTTTGGAAACCTAGGCAACATGCTTTCATAGCCCTGTCAAACCAATCAAATGGCCGCGCAGTGCTGTAGAAAATGGCAAGAGAAGTGGTGATGATTTGAGAGCTCCTGGTGTGATCATTCAGCGTAGACCTGGTTTCGACAGATTTGCAATGATGGCGTTCTGTGTGCTTGCCAAACCGGTCTTATCTGGGCTAAAAGAGGCTAGAGACGAGATTGATCCGAATCAGTATGAAACCAGAGGTTGTCTTAGTCTGGTCTTTCGACGTTTGGTTTTGTTGTACATTCAGTTCACTTTGGATGATAATGTTAATAGAAAATATGTTATGCAACAAGCTGAATTGCGTGCTTTTATGGGGATAGAGTTGACATTTAACATTTGAATTTGTCTAGTGCATGTGTTTTTGAGTTTTTTGTTATATAAGGATGCCCAAGTATTATATATTTTTCATTATAAAGAGCCATTTATACTGTATTAGAAAATAACCCTATGGACTACATGCTATTTCTAAACGTAAATAGTCTACTGTTATATTCAACATCTTACTAAACTCAAAACAACTTTATCTGGAAAGATTTTGATATTTTAAGTTGATAATGTAATTATCCTCTGCCCGCTTGCATAAAATAAAATAAAAGTCCCAACAAAAATTTTATGCAAAACACTAAAAAAACTCTTTGGATCGAGAAATGTAAGATTTTCTACCATTCTTTAGAAAGCAGAATGGAACCACGATAATATTAAAAACAATGAAATATGTTAAAACCTTTTTTACCGTTTATAAGTTTGGGGTTAGTAAGATTTAATTTATTTATTTGAAAGAAAAAATAAATGAATATTATATTCAGCACGGTTGCATTAAATAGATGAAAAATGATTCATGTGTCACTGAAGACTGAAGTAATGATGCTGAAAATTCAGCTTTGCTTCTGTAACAGATATGCAGGTCAGCGATTCATGGGTTAAATTCTGTTTTATAAATTCAGACTGTTGGTACTAAATGCCAGCCTGGCTGGACTTAAATTACTTTACGATACCCATGCGAGCCTCAAAGGATACCTGAAAACCCCCCCAAATTCCTCCAACACACTGGAGACAAAGGAAACCTTTTTGTATAAGTTCCTTACTTTCATTTTATTATTAATATGTATTTTTAATTATGTTTTTGGATTGCATAAAATGGTTAATCCTTGTTATGTGAAGAGTATAAGTTGCAAGCTCATACTTTAGGAAATGTCTCTCCTCACTTTAACTTTCTCAAAAAAAGAAATGCTCTGCAACCCCCACACTCCTTGGTAGCTCGTAAAATTTTACGACCACACAGGACAGGAGAGAAGCCAAGTCACTGGCTTCTTTTGAACAATGCATTCTATGGAATGTATTCATTAACTTTCTGTTTTCATGTTTTATAAATGTATTACGTATTCCCTTTTGGTACATTTAGATGTTTCCCAACATCTGCAGTGTTATCATGTGTTAAACAAATCTTTAAATGTGTAATTCGATCTAAAAATTAGATCTTTGGTCATATATATATTATGTCTAGTCTTGTTCTAATCGTCATGCTTTGACAGACCCATTTATCTAGAGCAAAGTAATGAAAAATGTATTTAATCTGGAATAATGAACTTGCTTTAATATTCCTGATGAAATCGGACAGGCCCTAAATCATCAGGGGGTTGTCTCAACCGAGACAAAGGAACTTTCCCTCCGCTTCAGATCGCGGACATTCATTGGATGCTCCCTCGAAAATGGGCGTGAACTATTTCAAGCTATAAGAATTGACCAAACAAGGTCCACCCTCTCTTCTTGCGCTCTTCTTTCTCTTCTTCCCGTTCTCGGACACGTCGCTCCGCGCGGCCTCGGGCCGCGCTCAGTTCACCACCCCCTCAGCACACGGACTGAGGAGAGGAAAGCCATTTTCATGGCTCATTTGGAAACTTTCATTTTCGTTGTTTTCTTTTCTTTTCTTTACTAAGTTTATTCAACTATTCGCCTCTCCACGCAAGGAAGACGAATTCTGGAACAATGTTTGTTGAACCTTTCAAATACCGCGCGAGGACAGAACAAAGGACCACGTGCTCCACGCTCACGCTCACGCCAAGCGCAGCGTGCACGCGCGTCACATGGCCTCCGTTTCATGGCACATGGCTGTTTCAACGGGAACAGCGCACAAAGCTTCACAAAAAGACCACGCTCACACGCTGGGCCATGCAAGTATCACTTTTCTATGGAGATTTAAATGCTGGTTTAAAGTGTTGTTATGATCTGATTTGTTGTTGGTTTCACTAAGGTTTACTGACTGATTTTCATACCTGAGCTCATTCTGTGATCTCTCTCGCTTTCTCCACTTCTCTCTCTCTCTCTCTCTCTCTCTCTCTCTCTCTCTCTCTCTCTCTCTCTCTCTCTCTCTCTCTCCCTTTTATTTGGATTCCGTTATGTCTTGTAAATGTTTATTGTCTGTATTTTCGTACGCATATTTACTCTGTGTGATTTGTAGTTTGATGTATTACTAGTTGAATTATTAAAAACCCATATATAAAATGATTGGCTCTGGACTCCACCCCACTCACATTACGAGTCACTGAAATGTTTTGGTCTTTAGCTACAAGCTTTAAATTTAGAAACTAAATTTATCATAATGATAGGATAATGTTTTCATGGCCAGAGAATATTTTTCCTTGAATTATAAAAAGTGATAACGTTATTGGAAATTGAAATTCAATCTGGTTTGCTGGACAAACCATATGTTTGATTTGCAGTGATTTACAGTAAGAGATATCACAATAATTGATATGAAGGATGGTAGATTGACATATTAATGAGTAAGTTACAGTGCCCTGTGATTAGTTATTAGTATAGGCAATTGAGCTATTTTTCATAATCAATAAATTTAAATGTAACTGTCACCTGAGAGCTAATTAATCATATTCCTGATTAATTATTCAAATTCCCTATATATCATTTGAGTTAATTACTACGTAAAACTCATTGTTGTTACACTTCACAGGAATAAATTACATTTTATAATTCATTCAAATAGAAAACAGTCATTTTAAACTATAATAATATTTAGCAATTTTACTGTATTATTGATCAAATAAAAGCATAAGAGACATTTAAAAACATAATAGACTTACAGACCCCAAACGTTTGAACACTAGTGAATTTTTCATTAAAATGTTAATTCACCGCCTTCACAATATCTCTTCACTTCAGTCAGAAACCAGGTGACCAGGCCATGAAGACAACCTCACCTTTGTGCCATTTAAAACCGAGCCTCATTGTTTTTATTGGCACGGTAGAGTTTATCCTTAACAGCCGGCCTGTCTTGGCGCTCGACTGTGTCTATGCACTATGTTAGTGCTTAGCGCCGCATTATTACGAGGGACTTATGACAGTCTTTTACATGTGTATGTCGCAGCTGCCTGAAAAGATGCCCGCTCTTGTGTTTGCTGGTTATATTCCCATCTAATGTTTGTTTGTTTCTTTAACACGCCGTTGGAGACGGAGCAGGCGATAAGGAAGAACGGCAGATCTCACCAGGCTTAGGCAAGGTTTGCTTTAATTAGCATGTGTCTCTGGCTGTATGCAGACACCGAGGGTCCCCGGTGTGTGTGTGTGCGACGATGGAGAAGGCAGGGATTCTCCTCTGTTTTTTGTTTTTGTACATCCACGGTTCACTGTTTCACAAGCAGCAGCGATGCATCTCCTTCATCCATGTGTCTGCCCTCTACTTTCACACAGAGCTGCTAATGAGAGCGGAGGATGAAGATGAGAGATGAAAGGCCTGTCATTTTTCTCATGATGAGAGAACTTGTGTGTGTGTGTGTGTGTGTTGAAGGTTTAGTAGGTGATCCCGGTGCACCCAAACCGTTTTATGTTAACAGGAGCAAAGGGAAAGCCGATAGCTTTAACCTATTTGCAGGTAACACCATTAAACATGCCCTCGCCCCCTGATCCTGGCTCTACTTTGTATGGATGTGATGCACAGGGTTTTTCATGGGATCTTCAGTACGGTAAATCATCCCTGTGGCTTTTCTGCAGTTGGGATATCTTTTTTCTTTGAAATGAAGAAGCAAGGCAGCGCTGTCGGCAGATGCACGTCTGTCTGAGCGCCAGGCTCCAGCTCTATGGGATTTTAGTTTGTGTTTTTATAGTCTTTAAATAGCATTCAGAATACATTTTCACAGTTTTGCTTAAGCAGCCCAGGAGAGACCAAACCTGCTTTGTGGTGAAAGTGAAGAAAGAGACTTTTAGATCCTCATTAAAGACTGTTATAAACTTCTTTTGGAGATGAAGTAGAATGGAAAATAGTTTTTTTGTCCATGTGTTTCTGTCATGTTTTCCAAGAGAAAGATCTGAACAGACTTAAAGCAAGATAAATTGAGAAGCAAAATTGAATAACATACTGAAACTTGTTTGTTAAGAGAGCGTTTTTAACATAGTTATTTTTCATAACCCTCTGGCAAACTGTATTTCTCTTGCTTAAGCATCAACTGAACAAAATTGAGTGAGGTTTATGAAGAAGAAAACATTATGCCAATAGGGATGAGAAAAATAAACTTAACTTAAGATGCATTCTATGAACACAAATCTTCATAACTTATTTAGTTTTCCTTGCCAACCAATTTTATCTAGCTTAAAGGTTTAGTTATTGTTAATGAAAAAAAGTGTATCTTTCTCTCTCTTTCTGTGTGTGTGTGTGTGTGTGTATGTGTGTGTGAGACTCTGACTTTTTTTATGGCTCAATGAAAAATGACTTGTTGAAATCTCTTTTTGAAATAAACATTAACTGAAATACTGTATGTATGTGTGTGTGTGTGTGTGTGTGTGTGTGTGTGTGTGTTAACATTTTCTTAAATACTTAAATAATATAAACTAAATATTATTACTATAAATTTACTCAAAGTAAAAACAAAATAAAAAATATATATATTAACAAAATCTATAATAGTATATCAACGATATTAATATAATAAATGGCAAATACAAAATAATAATAATTATATATAAAAACTTAAAATAAACAAAAATTAAAATCAAAGTGAAAATAAAAATGTAATTAAAATATTAACCTAAACTACCTAAACAAATAATAAAAACTACATAAGTAGTTATAAAAACTTATAAAAAATTATTAAAACTTTATGTGTGTGTGTGTGTGTGTGTGTGTGTGTGTGTGTGTGTGTGTGTGTGTGTATATTAACAGAAACTACAATAATATGTCAATGGTATTAAGATAGCTCTGCTTCTGAGCTGCTGGCTCTTTATATGTGTCTTTAACCTTGAGCGGTCCTCAGGAGCGCTTCACTTCCTCTGTGCTATTTGAACAGATCTCATTGAGGCCAGACTCAGAGATGGCGTCTGAGTCCGGGGTCGAGGGTCACACCCCGTGATTCCTTCCCTGTGAAGTTTATTGCCATGCTTAGATTTCCAGATATCTCCACCTTCTGCCTTCAGAACAGGAAGCTGCAGCTCTAGTTCCCTGATGATGTGAGTTACACTCAGATGCGTGATAAAGACCCCGCAGCCGGATGAATTTCACAAAGATCTGTCAACATGATCGAAGGCTCTGCACCGCAAAATTTTATATTCTTAAAATGTGCCAGTGCTACAGGACCAAATGAATTTCAAGATTTTTTTTTTCTGAAAACGAGCATAGCAAGGTATTTCTTATTGGTTTTAATAATTTTTTACATATATTTACCAGAAAACAAATGCAAAATACTTATATGATGCTAAAATGTCATACTTTTTAATATAATTTGTTTATTTTTTTTATATAATTTGTCATATAATTGCAGACATTTGAAAACTATATATACAAATGTGTGTGTGTGTGTGTGTGTGTGTGTGTGTGTGTACAAATAATAAAAAAAAAACTGTATAGACATGTTTTTAAAATATCATAAAAAGCTACAGCTTTAAAATCAAGGTTAAAACAAAAATATAAAAAATTAAATATTAACAAAAACTATAATAGCACATCAAGTGCTATTAAAATAAATACAAATAACTTGTATTAATAAATAAAATTAATAAAATGAGTGTGTGTAATATATATATATCAATTTGGATTTATTATTTTTAATATCACTGATATATGATAGACATTTAACTTGTATATGATTGAAATACAATACTTAGTTTTTAATATTATTTTTCATAGATTTGCAGACATTTTAATGAAATATTTTTTTTGGGGGGTACATATTTAAAAACAAATCTGATGTTTTTTAATACAGGTAGTTTAAAATTATATAATTTGCATCATCTTAATTCATATGCGATTTCTGAATTAGCATTCAAAGAATATTAATATAAAACATTTTTTGTAATATAATCCACTATCCACTAGTGCTTAAACTGAGAATTTGTCTGAGGTGCAAGTAGAACCAGAAAGACCCCGGCCCTCAAATCCATTTGAATGAACACACAATATGTTTACAGCTTCTGTTAAGCTTTTTATAAACCAGGCTCTTCAGAATTATGCAAATGAGCCTTTCAGTGGAATCGTCTCCAATTAGAGAAAGCTACTTTACAAGCTTTTATAGAAATATTTGTAAATTATTTAACAATCCGCAATTATAGGCCAATCTTACATCCTTTTAAAGAAAAATTACTGAGAAAATATAATTTTGTTTATTTATTTAATTATTTATTTGGCTCTGGCACTTTTGTCCATATGCACCTTTAGAAAGTAAACTCTACAGAAGTACTCTTTTTCACACTCTTATTGATTTATTGAATTTGAGATGAAATGAAAATGATATTTGTTTGGTCTGAAAAAAGTAGCAGAATTTTCCTAAAATGCATTTAAATCTATATACATTTGCTATAAATTTTTAGAAACAAATGCCATTTTGGTCTCATCTTAAATTATGCATTGTTTTAAATATAATTTTGTGATGAAAATTACATTTAAATATAATCACCTCTTTGCAAAATGCTAGCTAATTTTATAGCTAGCATTTTGATGTATACTAATACAGAAAAATAAACCATATATTTTTTTATTTTTTGCATGATTTAACAATTTCAGCTTTATTACAGTTGATGCTCTATATAAATATATTTGTATCATATTTATCCTTTTGTTTTCCTCACTTCACATCTTCTCTTGCCAAACAAGCCTACTTACTTTTTTATATATATTTTATATATATTTTATTTTATTTATTTATTGCTGACAATTGTTTTATAGTAGGAATGATGATACAATTATGTACAATTATTTTACAAGTAAGATATATTTTAATCAAAAATTTTCAGATGATTTTTGTGATGATTCTCTTCACATTTAAAGTAATAAATATTATATTGCTAAAAAGTTCCCAAAGCATCTTTAATGTAAATATTAGGGATGGCCCGATACCATTTTTTTCCAAACCGATACGAGTACGAGTATTAACATTTGTGTACTTGCCGATACCGAGTACCGATACCGATATTTCTACAGCGAAAGTAATTACAGGCTACCAGAAAAGAAGACAGAAGACTATTTTAGAACACAGGTTAGAAGACTGTTTTTATTTTCTCTGCTTGTTTTAACAAAATAAATAATGAGTAAAATAATAAATGTAGGCAATTTCAAATAAAAAATAAATTATATATATTTCTGTGTAAACAAAATACCTCAAAACTGGCACTGTCTTCACAACTGACAAAATATAAATAAAACGTATTGTACAGTCAACACCGTCAACTCAACAATATATCAATGAAATGTTTGACAACGTCTCCAGCTTTCAATTTAACTCAATTTCAATGTAACTGTTGTGTAGTCTCAATGAAACACTTACATATTTCAATTAAACAAAACATCAATGAAACTATTGCAAGTCTCAATCAAACTACTGCATATTTCAATTAAACAACAATTAAACTATGTGGCACAGTGACAGCTCCCTTGTTTCAATTAAACAAACATTTCAGTCAGCAATGTGATCTGAACTAGCTTAGGTACTTTTTGGGAGAATGAGAGGCAGGTTCTTTTTGATGAACAAAATCATCTCTGCATGATCAGCTGTGATTCTGTTTCTATCGTCATTCACAATATGTCACACTGAGCTGAACAGCCTTTCACTGTCAACACTACTGCATGGTGCTGAGAGGTATCTGGATGCCATTTTGGCCAGAGTAGGGAACCGCACTTTGTTAACTGCCCAGTATTGTAGTGGTTTGTCTTCTCGAGAAATTGTGGTCTCCCCTAGGTATGTCTCTAATTGTGCAGTAGAACCTACTTGAGCTCTGTTTAGAGAGACTGGTGCTTGCTCATCTGCTATTTCATCAAATATACTGTCCAGGCGGCTGCTTGCCTGATCCCTGCGTGATTTTCTGGCAGGAGGTTCGTGCAGGTCATGATTCTCCTCTTCTCTAGACGACCTCAACAACTCACGCATCAGCATCTCCTTGGCATTTGCAGCAGTGTTGGTGTTAGAGAAAAAAAGATTTTTATACCTATAACAGAGGAAGAAAAAAATGAGGCATCTGACAATAGGTATTTATTAAAATAACACAGCCTAATCAAATCATTTATTAATGAACATGAAATACTAAAATGTACTTTTCAGCAAGACATTGGCAACTTTTAACTTGCTATCTAGGACACACACGCACACAGACACAGATACACACAGACACACACACACACACACACAGACAGACAGACACACGTACACACACACACACAAACACACACACACACAAACACACACACACAGACAGACAGACAGACAGACAGACAGACACACACACACACACACACATAGATGCAGACCCACACGCACACAGACAGACACACACACACACACACATACACACACACACACACACAGAAACAAACACACAGACAGACACACACGCACATAGATGCAGACCCACACGCACACAGACAGACACACACACACACACACAGAAACACACGCCCACACACACCTACCTGGGGTCGAGTAGAGTAGCGATGCTGTAGAGGGGTTGTTCTTCCACATCAGAAAATCGCCTCCTGACAGCTGCAGCTAAAGTCCCTTTCATAGTTTTGATGCCATGGTCATCGTCGGTCTCTCTAGACAGAAATCGCTGCAATACAGTGACAGCAGGAATCACATCTGCTGCCATAGCTTCAGAAGAGCTAACTTTTCGTGTTAACTCCTCAAACGGACCCAGAACAGTTACAACCTTCTCCAGCAGTGCCCACTGGTGAGCCGTGAGATTATCAGGGAGTTCATGTTCGGACACAAAAACTCCTAGTGCCCGTTTCTGCTCAAGCAGGGACTGGATCATGTAAAATGTACTGTTCCAGCGGGTCTGTACGTCCTGCTGTAGTCGTTTTGCAGGCTGACCGATCTCTAACTGAATGTCTTCGAGGCAGGAGTAGGCTAGAGGAGAATGTTTAAAATGGCCAACGATTTTGCGTCCAATAGCCAATGCATCAGCAACACTTCTCTGTGACAAAAGTCCTTCGTGGACCACCAGCTGGAGAGTGTGAGCGGCACAAGGTAGGCTAGGGAGTCCAGCATCATTCATGCCCTTAATCATATTTTTAGCGTTGTCTCGTAGCACAACGTGGACAGAGGTTTTCGGAATGCACCAGGTCTGAAGCATCCCATCGAACGCGTCTGCTATGGCTTTGCTGGTGTGCGAACCCCGAAACGGCTTTGCTTGTAAGGTGGCGTGGCGAAGAGTAAAGTTGTCATCAATCCACTGTACAGTTAAACTGAGCAGAGACATTGGGCAGACACTGCTTGACCAAATATCTGTTGTAAAACTGACGGCCGAAACGTCACGCAACAGGCCACTGACGTGCTTTTTCACGTCATTAAACACTTTCGGTAGCATAGCGGTTGTAATGTGATGGCGACTCGGAATTTCGTATCGCGGCTCCAGTATGCCAAGAAGATGTCGAAATCCTATATTTTCAACAGCCGACAGTGGCTGGTCATCAAGTGCAATAAAGTATGCAATTCCCTCTGTTATTTTTAGTGCCCGTGGATTATCTCTGGACATCTTCTCGCGCTTCTGTAAAACCTGTGTTAATGTTGGCTGCTGAGTTGCTTGTTTAGCTTGACTAAACTGTGTGTATTCAGCGCTATGATGCGTCTTCAGATGTTTAATTAGATTGCTGGTGTTAAACGATGTACTTTCTTTTCCTCCTCTCGACACCTTAGCTGAACATAACTTACAGTCTGCCTTGCTGCTGTCATCATCCCTGATCTTGAAATGAGCCCAAACCGCCGACATTTTACGTTCATATGGCGTTCACCTAGACAAAGCGGCAGTTCGCGGCAGCCAGTTTCTTTTCACAAAACGCACGTGGTATCGGTGCGTGGTATCGGATCATTTTTATGAGTACGAGTACGAGTATATGAGGACAGTATCGACCCGATACCCGATGCCAGTATCGGTATCGGGCCATCCCTAGTAAATATCATATTACAAAACCATTGAAATCTGATATTTAAAGATGTAAGTTTAATTTTGACTTTTACTTTCTATTTTAAATGAAATAAACTCTGTTGAAGATCTGGGATGCACTGAAATGGCCCTAATGAAAGCTGTTAATGATCTCAGATCTGCAGAAGTGGACGGGCCGCTCAGACACACAGTTTTTAATTGGTTTAGATCCTATCAGTCCGGCAGAAAGTTCTTTGTCACCTCATAAGAGCACTGACTAATTAAAACTGATATAGCATGTGGAGACCCTCAGGCAATGTTTAGCATTTTTACAACATTTAACGAAATAAAAAGAGACATAAAAGCCATCAAGATAAACCATTAATGTTTGAATGTTAGGGTACATTATGTAATGTCAGAATCTATAGCCTATTTGAATATTCAAGGAAAATAAAACATAGCATGTTAACGAATAGATGACCCATACATTTAAATTAGCTGAAAATGTACTTCCCATCAGGCCATCCAACAAGTAGATTTTGTACTTAGGCAAAATCAGTTCAGATCAAGAAACAAACTCATATACATCTTAAAGCTGCAGTCGGTAACTTTTGACGCTCTAGCGGTTAATAAACTGAACTGCTTGCGCCTTGCGGAAGAACATCGTAGCCGGAACTACTTCTCTTTGTTTATGTCTATGAAGAATCACAAAGGTACTGGGTTACTCCGCCGCGGTACCCCCGAAACAATCTAAAATAGTCCAAATATATACACTTATAATAGGTGCACCCTAGTGATTCAGGACAAGCCAAAAACACGGTTTGGAAAATGGATTCATGGTGTACTCGCTTATTATATACATTTTTCTACATTTTGAACACAAACAAAGTTACGGACCGCAGCTCTGATTGGTTATTTTTTACCGGGAGCGATGGAGTTTCTGCAAATGGCAATAGGAGCACTGGGAGGAGCCAGAGGAGCTTGATTTTTTTCACAGATTATCTGTCTCATATTCTACTGTCAGGACATAATGACAGGTTTAATAAATATGTAAAAAATATATTTTTACAAAAGTTACCTACTGCAGCTTTAAATGGCCTGAGGATGAGTAAGTTTTCAGCATATTTATAATTATGGGTGAACTACTCCTTTAATGTATAGAAACATGTGATGTGGAACTACGGTACTGACAGTCGGATCAGTAGCTTCCTTAGTCTAAGAAAATGTTTAAAAAGTGCATAAACAATATATATTCTGCTCCAGTTAATGTTAAGAGTGGTTTCTTATTGACCATGGCAAATCAAATTCCATCCCACAGAGCATATTTCTCAACTAAATTGGATTCATATCCAGAATCCAATATCCCATTTTAATGTTTTAGTTCAGCAAAGTACATTTCTGCAGTTAATATCACTGCAACCATGAACATGAGAGAGTTGAAAATGACTAGAAATTGAAGCATTGAGAAAAGCGAATGAACTCTGTAGGCTAACACTGAACTGTGATTAATGCCGTTCAGAGACTTTGAGTTCTTCCTGTGAAATTCAGCACATAATCATTGAGATGATCCAGTATGTTGTGTATTTAAGAACAAGAACATCCCTTGACATTTTTTTTGTGTCTTTTTCATGCTATTGAATTACAGTGATGTTGTATTTCCCCCCTGCTGGTAATGTGATGCTCCCGCGTCGTGCTCACTAAAGTTTTAAGGTCCTGTTACAGCCGTGTGGTGGAAATATGAGTGATAATCTTTATGCAACACTTTGTACCGGCTTCTCTGCTGAAAGCCAAAGAGGTTATATTCGACACTTTTGTATCATTTCATTTGATGTAATTGGTCTTGTAATGGGTCTCATTCATTAAAATTGCATGTGGGATTCAAATGTGAAAATCCGGTAAAAATAGGACCCAATAATGGAATATAAAGGAATTTCTATATTGATGAGTGTTTTGGGCTTTTTTTTTTTTTTTTACGTTTAGTTGAACAAGGTCTTATTAATTTGGTCAAAAGTGACAGTAAAGAAATGTATAATCTAACCATCAAATAACGGTTTTCAACATTGATAATAATAACAAATGTTTCTTGAGCTGTAAATGAGCATATTTGAATGATTTCTGAAGGATCATGTGATGGAATATAAATATGTGAAATGGCGAGTATTATTGTGTCACATGACCACACTAATCTCATTATATGCATCTTTAATTCAGAGTGGTGTCCAGTTCAATGTTGGAATTTGTAATTATTATTTTGGATTTGGATTTGTAATTCAATACATTTGAGTTCAAAATCAAATAGTTAAAGTTGATTAACAAGTCAAAA
This sequence comes from Carassius auratus, assembly GCF_003368295.1. Lineage (NCBI taxonomy): Eukaryota > Metazoa > Chordata > Actinopteri > Cypriniformes > Cyprinidae > Carassius > Carassius auratus. The sequence continues at coordinate 15,290,938 of NC_039286.1, forward strand.
AATCAATCAGTTGAAGTTGATATTGCTTCCAATTCATTCACCGCTAGATTTGGATGGGCATGTTGAGCGCATTGTATTGTGGGATACAGGATTTCACACTGTATACTACCAAGCGGCAACCTTCCCGTCTCTCTCTTGAAAACAACACGGAAGTGACTTAAACTGCAATTCATCGACTGGCCACTAGAGACTGGCCCCAAAAGGGAGTTAATCCCATAGATTTCTTCCAATTTTTTAAACATTTTTCAGTGTGTAAATGTACTTCAGCAATAGTAAATATAGTAGTAGTGTTCTTGAATGACCTGATCAATTTTTTCCAATAAATAGTCTGTTTGAACTGGGAAACCAGCTTTTTGATGCTCACAATTTGAATATGTTTTTTCCATGGTATGGCTCCTATAAATTGGTTCAGAAGCTAATGTGAGGGAATAAGTCGTGGGGAAGTTAGAAGTCGTGAATGTGACCTTTAGGGGAAGTTGTGGCCTAATGGTTAGAGAGTCAGACTCCCAATCAAAGGGTTGTGAGTTCGAGTCTCGGGCTGGCAGGAATTGTGGGTGGGGGGAGTGTATGAACAGCTCTCTCTCCACCCTCAATACCATGACTTAAGTGCCCTTGAGCAAGGCATCGAACCCCCAACTGCTCCCCGGGCGCCGCAGCATAAATGGCTGCCCACTGCTCCAGGTGTGTGTTCACAGTGTGTGTGTGTGTGTGTTCACTGCTCTATGTGTGTGCACTTTGGATGGGTTAAATGCAGAGCATGAATTCTGAGTATGGATCACCATACTTGGCTGAATGTCATGTCATGTCACTGTTATGTGATGGCTGGTTTAACTGCATTAGTGAGTGTATGTTTTCTTATGTGTCAGAATGTTTTCTGCTGTAACGTTAGACTAAAACTTAACTGCATTTACACACTGTTTTTATCCCAACAGATGTTCAATTGCACCGTCAGGTAACTTAGCTCTTGGAATAAATTTGCACGTAACCATGTAGATCAGTCATGGCACCTTTTGTCGTAATAGTCAGTGGTGGTTGGCGTTTCTCTTGACTTCCTGTCTAAGTGTTGGAGTGCGTCGTGCAGGTGACTTTGTAAGTCGAGTCCTGGCGTGAGGTGACTCATGGTATCATCAGCTTTGCTCCAGGAGTCTGGCGAAACCTCGCTGGCTCCTGCAGATCCTCCTGCTAAGCTCCTGTCGTGAATTCGATTCTCTCAGCCCTGCTGAGAAGCTGAAAATAAGTGAACGTGTATAGATCAGCACGGCTCTGTCAAACTGAGAGGCTTTTGAACACAAACCTGCATTTAATTGCCATTTAACGTGGGCTTTTCTTCTAAAGCAACATGCTATCCACTAATTGAAAGGACAATTTGTTTAACTTCTGTCTCAGACTGTCTTTGCAGTCTGCATGAAAACTAAATTTGCCTTATTTACTCACTTAATACATTTGGATATGGATGATTCATTGGTGCCAATGTTTGTCTTTGGAATACTTTATCAAAAATGTATTAATGACATCATGTATCCCTGTTATTTTTCAGAAACCAATTTAGATTTTTTTTTCATTGATATGTTACACAAGTAAAATGGGTTGTGAAAGCTACTTCTCTTGAATTTAATGGTGACATCTGTGACCCTGTGTTCATTGATGTATGGTTTGTTTGGATCTGACAATATTTGTTTAAGTGTTTATATAGGCTACAGTATAGATATAGAGATATCAATGTAGGTATAATTCCAATTTATTGTATTTTTGTTTCAGTCTTAGTCATCATTTTAGTACTAACTTATTTAGCCAAAACTTATTTCACTTAGCTCAGGTTAGGCATCACTTCTAATTTTCGTTAATGTTTTTTTTTAAGTTTATATTTTGATTTAATTCAGCTTCGTTTAAATTGCTGAAAATATATATATATTTATAATTTGAATTAACAATAACAACACTGATCCAGTTGATGTTCTGGAAGTCCCAGATGTCAGCTTCTGGTCAACTAGTCATCCATCGATTGACAAGCCAATCAGATGTAATCTTTCCTTAATTTTACGAGTAGTCCAGTAATTATTCAGGCAACCGAATGATTAGTTGATTTTGAAAGTGTGTAGTTTTGCGCATCATTAGAGCATGCATTATATTTTAACATTTACAGCTACATGTAATGAATTTTATCTTCTGCTTAAATCCTCACACACATTCATTCACATGACTTTCTCTTGCTGATGGACTCTCAGATATGAATCTGCCTCGACGCTTGCATAAACACGACGTACAGCAGTGTGTTGCCAGAAATCAAACAGCAGCTGACAGGTCTGCTGGTGCTGCAATGTTCAGTGTCAAGTGTCCTAAATACAGCAGAGACCTTTAGTTGTATCTGGTGTGTGTGTGTGTGTGTGTGTGTGTGTGTCAGGAACACAGCTATTGTAACACCAGAACAATGGCTTGAGTGTAAACAGGTAGTGTCTAATGAAAAAAACTAAAAGAAAAAACAGACTGAGATCTTCTCCAAGCATTAATCATCATCAGAAGTGTTGTCTTCTGCAGGAAGTGAGTTGTGGAGAAAGAGATAGAGTACACTGACTCGGACAGACCTTGACCTTCCTCAGAATAAAAACAGAGACTTCCTTTCTTTATTTGAGACCTTTCCACTGCAGTCTGTCCCTCGCATCCAGTCTCACATTCTCTTTAAATTTAATTATTATTTTAAATAATTAATTATTTAAATATGTAAATAAATATATTAATATTACAATTTTATCAACAATAACAATAATATATTTTTTTCAGTATTAATATATTATTATTGCAATAGTAATATCATATTTTATTGGTTAAATTTTTTAAATTTTAAATTATTATTATTATTATTTTAAATAATTTAAACCAATACATAAATATTATATTATATTTAATAATAATAAATTCTAATAATAATTTGATTTTATAGAAAAAAAATAAGAGTACTAATATCATAATTTATTTAATTTAGTTTTTATTTTGGTTGAAAAACTGCAGGGAGCCTTTAAAGCTTCACATTTTTTCATAATTCTGCATGTTGGAAAAAGCTGTATATATAAGGAAAAATTATTTATTCTTAATCATAATTTGGAATACATAATTTTTCATTGTTTTGTTTGTTTTGAGCATCCTGACTTTTAACGGCTTTAGTTTGGGAGACTTTCTGTTTGTTCAGCTAATAGCAGGTGTGTTCGAGAAACCTGTTTGAAATATATATATATATCCTGTTTGGTGATGCTAGTGGCAAAGAGATTACACACTTCACCTTTAAATTGATTAATTTTATTCAAGATTTGATGTCAGGAATTTGTCCAGTCCGTGTCATTTTTAATGAAATCTGCACTCATGCAAATTACTCTGAAATGACTCTGCTGTCACTAATAAATGACTGTACAGCGGTTTTTCTCAATGATTTTCATTAGATATGCTGTGAATCTACTGTTGACACATACATCCCGGTAAAGTCACTTTATATGCATGTTCACAAAATATGCGTCACTCAAATTAAATAAGTTTTAGCCTGGCCAGGAGCCTTTAGAAATGAGATGTCACTGTGTTCTTATTAGGATGGTTTTGAGTGAGTTGGAGAGCATTTTTGCTCATATCCCTGAATTTTAAACCATAGTTGGGACCCTGTATGCGACATCTCATTTTTGAGATGAAAGCACTCACGTATAATTTTCTTCTTCGGGGCTGCCGTCCTGATCACATGTGCTAGCTATAAAAACTCAAAGCTCACAGAATCCTGTCTGCATTCATTAACAACGAATTATAGGAATAGTTTCTGTCAATTCTTTCATCCTTTACTTATGTTGATCCAAACAGGGTGACGTTCTGTTTACTTTATATTTTGTCAAACACAAAAAGGGATGTTTTAAAGAATGTTCATGAAGCTTTTTTTTAGTTTTCTCTTCATCTAAAGAGGTATGGAGAAATGTATCAAATCATCACTTGTTCACCAATGGAAAAACACCTTAATTATACATTTGTTTTGTACAAATATGCAGCTTTTCGCTTCTCATGACATGAACTGATGGACTGGAGTGGTGTGGATTATTGTGATGTTTTTATCAGCTGTTTGGACTCTCATTCTGACGGCACCCATTCACTGTCTGCAGAGGATCCATTAGTGAACAAGTGATTTAATGCAGCATTTCTCTAAATCAGTTCAGATGAAGAAACGAACGCATCTACATGATCTTGTATGACCTGAGAGTGAATACATTTTCAGCAAATGTTTATTTTTGGGTGATCAATTCCTTTAAAAGTATTCTGAAACTTTTATATACATTATATATTAACTTTCTAATCTTTTTCTATTCCGTTTTATTTTATTTATTATATTATTTAAAAGCCCTTGCTACGTGTACTGTGTTTAGCCTAACTGAGACTTGTTATAGCTCTTATATATCATTGCTCTTTTGTTGTTTTTGATTGCTTCCATTGTCCTCATTTGAAAGTCGCTTTAGATAAAAGCATCTGCAAGTGACTAAATGTAAATGTAAATATATATATATATTATATATATATATATATATATATATAGAGAGAGAGAGAGAGAGAGAGAGAGAGAGAGAGAGAGAGAGAGAGAGAGAGATAGGAAATGAATACAGTACAATGACTTTCATAATCAACGATGTACAACCTTCATATCAAGCTTTTAATTTTTGGATGAACTGTGCCTATTAGACATGGTAATTTGATGTAAAATTCAGTGGAAAAAAGACAGAATGCAGAATTGCCTTGAGCCTTGTAAACCCAGAACACTTTTTTTATTTTTATTAATCAGTGCATGCATAATTATTGGATATTTAATGCCTACTAGGCTAAATGTTTTTCCGTTGTTGTGGCTGATTATTATTTTTAGATATCTTTTCATCAGTTTTAAGGTTCTTTTTGCCTACTTGAGTGTTGTATCTGACTACAGTTGACCGGGTGGAATCAGTGTGTATGTGGTTTTCTATGTTGAAGTCTATCTGTATGTTGATGTGATTAATGAGTGTGGAGAATGCAGGGCACGTGTGTCATAACAGCAGTTAACTAATCCCCAAATGCCGTATTGAACTGAGGGAGAGAGGCAAACTGTACACACGCTTGAATATTTTCTTAAGAGTAAAGGACAAGAGCGAGATATAGGAGAGAATATTAAACAGAGGCTCCTTTTAAGCTGGATTCGATTTGAATCACAATAGAAGGAAACCAAAAAAAGGAAAAAATAAGATCTTATAAGATGTGGTAGTTCAAAGAGGTAAAATGGATTATACTGCTTTTATGAAAGAAATTGTCTTTTCTCGTTCCTCTTTTGGATGATGCACTCTTGCAGGTGTTTTTATATTCTTATTAAAATTCAGCTCCTTGTCTTCGTTTTCTGCATCACTAATACGAGAGAGGGCATGTAGTTTTACCTACAGTTATTTTTGTGCATTAGGATATGAAGATATTGGCAGTCTGAAATCGAAATGTTCTTTCTATCACAAGGTTTTATAAAGGTCAGGAAGTTGTCATAAAGGCCAATGAATTGCAACGGCTGCTAAAACTATATAATGCCTTCTATAATGCATTACTTTTAGTGGTATTTCATGTGGGGCTCTAAAGAAAGCAACTGTTACACATGATAAGCAATTTCAGTAACACTTTAGTATAGGGTCCAATTCACACTGATAACTAGCTGCTTATTAGCATGTTTATTATTAACATATTGGCTGTTTATTAGTGCTTATAAACTACATCTAATGCATGACATCAATAATCATACCCAATTCCCTAAACTTAACAACTACCTTATAAACTATAAGTAAGCATCAAATAAGGAGTTAATTGAGGCAAAAGTTATAGTTAATGGTTAGTTAATAGTGAGAATTAGACCCTAAAATAAAGTGTGACCGCAATTTCATTCTTTTATAATTGTTATACATTTTTAATTATATAATTGCTGTTAATTTTGGTCTTATTAATGTAAAGACTAATGTAACTAACTATTATAATTAAGCAATATATTTTATCATGTATTTATTAATAATCACTATACATTTTTAAATCACTTATCACAGTGTCAATCATGTAAAACTTTAATAAATATTATAATAAAATATTATATGCAATGTGATGGATTTCAGCTTTAAATGGGGGCTCAATAGCTCAGGTTCAGATCCGATGAGAAATAAAAGATTGTAAATGCTTGAACACAGAACTTTTCTCACTATTTGTTTGCAAAAATGGTGACATCCTTGTGATTATGTCATTCATAATTTTTACGAATTGATTCCATATCGAGTGTTCTCTACCACTAAGTTCATGGCTCAGAGCCGTTTTGAAGGTTTCAGCTTTATCCATCATGCCTCTTGAACGGTCCTTACCTCCAGTCATACCTCTGCCTGTGGTCTGTGCTATGAACACGAACGAAGCAGGTATTATAAACATAAACCTGCAATGAAACAGACTCTTAAGACTCTCAGTCCTTGAGAATATAAACTGTAAACTGTACGTCCCATCAGCTTGCCCTGCTCAGACTGTGAACTTCAAATGAAGCATTGAAATTTCACTTTGGGAAAGCTGTTATGATTTGTGCATTCGTTCTATGCAGTAGTTTTATAAATAGCATTGCCTGCTCACTATTTTTTAGTCCCAGTGGTGCTTTTCCCACTAAACTGGTGCATGCTGTCATTTCACATTGCGGATCACTGCATTCATAGTTCATCCCTCTTGTTCTCTATGCAGTCTAAGACTTTTCATTATGTTTTATCACAGGTTGAATTAAGGCTGGACAGTGGTGATGTCACTGCAAAGTAAGTTCAATCATTTAAGAATTGCTAAGTTTGATGTTTGAAAAATGTACTTAGTTTAATATATTCTCTTTAATTTTCTTCAGGATGTGAAAGCTGGATTTGAAAGCTAGATGTAAAGTGGCAGGTTGATACAATAGAATCCAGAAGTCTGAGAGCACCTGTAAAAATGCTCTGTTTTGCAATTTAATGTGATTTAAAATTAATACAAATTAATAAATGACAATATCAGCATAAAAAAATCAAGTTAATAAAATAAGCATAAGTCTCACTGTCGCAGTGTTTGATCATAGTTAGTGTTGCTAATTTGCTTATTAGTGGCTTAAAAATGTATTTACTCAATGTTTTACAGTTTTATAATTTGTTTAATGCTGTAATTTAATTTAATGTGTAAACCATTCAATTAAATGACATTATGATTATTATTATTACAATTATATAATATATTTATAATATCTTGGATGACTTTATCAAAATAACTATTTTGTTATAGTATTTGTGTGTGTGTGTGTGTGTGTGTGTGTGTGTGTGTGATGAACACCTGCTGTTAACAAACATAAACACGGAGGGAAAGAGAAACACTGACTTCCAGCCTTAGATTAAATAAATGAAAATAAAATACATTAAGTCTCTCGAGATCTCAGGATAATTAAACAACTCCACAAACAGCATTAGCAGCTTCACGCATTACTAACCAGATTGACTTGATTTCTTTCAGAAGCGCTTATTGAGAGTTAACAGAGGCTTAGATGTTGATGGTTTATTGTTTTGTTTTGACACTACCATGATGGTGATCAGTGTTTTCTTTCATCGGGCTCTTAGCCTTGACTTTTCAACATTCAATTTTCTTTGGCTGTTGTAACCATGTGTTTTTGAAGCACATTTGTTGTGGCAAAACAGAGCCACAAGGGAAAAAAATAAATCTGGTATTGTTGGTTATGTTTTGTTTATGACATAATCATCATGTAACTCCGGAATCACTGATCTTATTCAGTGTTTCTTCCCTCCCGAAAATAACTGGACAATTCAGCAGCATCATTTCTTTATGACGATGCATGCTGGGAGTCGTGGATGAGTTGTGTACTGTGCTGTTACTTAACATGCATTGATTGCAGCATGAAGCTTTTGATTGTCACCATTGTTGAGCTTCAAATGCTGATTCTTGATATCTCAAATTAATATTTTGAGTACAAAGTGTTTTTAAAGGGTTAGTTCACCCAAAAATGAAAATTATGAGAGCTCTCGGACTAAATCTAAAATATCTTAAACTGTGTTCCGAAGATAAACGGAGGTCTCACAGGTTTGGAACGAGTTATTAATGACATAATTTTCATTTTTGGGTCAACTAACCCTTTAAATCCATCATATTTTCTGGCTGTCAGAACACTGACATGGTTCTCATGCTGTAGAATCACTGGAATGTCATAATCAGAAAATATAAATCAACACCCATACGATTAGAAATTGAAGGAGATCAGTGAATCAGCAGAGTAGATGATGATCATGACCACTAAAGTAGTAAACATCATCAGATTAATCATCAGATCTTAAATGCACAGTTACAGCTGTAAAAAAAAAAAAAAAAGTCAAGGGTCAGGAGCCCAACTAAAGCAATCACTGATTTCCACAATGCTAACATTAACGAAAACAATAAAACATCATCATCGAAACTCTCTGTAATTATCACTAAGAGCTACTGTAGATGTCTGACAGAAATCAAGTCAATCTGGTCAGTAATGTGTGAAGCTGCTAATGCTGTTTGTGGAATTATCCTCTTTAATGTCTTTTATTTCAGTTGATTTCATCTAAGTCTGTGGCAGAAGTTGTAGTTCTTGTGTTTCTCCTGTTTCTGTTCTTGTTGTGTCTCTTTCCTTCAGTGAATCTGCTTGTTAACAGCAGGTGTTTCTATATTAGTCCACTCATGCAGGGAATAGTGAATGAGGGTATAGGGTGTGGTCTCTGTGTGTCGTTTTTGAGTGCTGTTAATTCATGTTATATTGCAGCAAGCTACTTTCTCGAAAATGACCAATATTACCCTGAATGCATATTTTAGATTTCTGTTTAATTGGAAAGCAGTATGTTGCAAAATTTGTAATTGCATATATATAAGTACAGTATATATGAAAAATTAAGATATATTTGTTCATTTTCATGCTCATCTTCCGCAGTGAGTGAGGCAGAGGGGGCTGTGAAGGTGGAAGAGTGGCAGCAGACGTTTTATGCCTCAGACTCGGGCATTCATTCAGGAGCCACCACCTTTCGAGATGAGGACCAATCTGAGTGCAGTAAGAAGTACAGCGTCAGTGCCAGCGATGGCGAGAGCGCCACTGGTAATATGTTCTCTCCAAAGGTCTCCCTTCGCCTCTCCGGAACATTTTGATGAATTCTATGACCCGAGGGCCTATGAAATTTCACATTAGAGTCAGTGGCATTGAACCCATCCATGAGGCCTGTGTCATTTCACTGGACTTGTGCAACATTCAGAAAGCATCTTTTTTTGCATTAAAGGTGCCATCTGTAATGTTTGGCAAAAAAAATCAAGTCATACTCCACATTCCATAACAGATGGGGGCAGTATGCCTCAATAAAGTGAATTGGTCTACTCTAGAGTAACAAACGAGAAACGGCATAGTCTCTATCAACGGCTCTGGTCTCTATGCTCCGCCCCTACTTTCACAACAACACTACAGCCATAGCCGAAGCCTAACTGTGCGTTCACACCGCCGGCGTCTAGAGCGTCAAAAAACACTCTTACCGCTCTGCTCACGACGCTGCAGAAAGATTTGTGAGCGCTCAGACACTCTAACGTAGATCGAATGCTTATTTTGTATTTAAAGCGGCCGCAAAGCAAACAAGCTTGTTGATCTCGTGCAGACTAACCACAAGGAGTTATAAGTTAACCTCATTAAATATTGTTGTGGACGAAATATTAGGATCCTTTATTTAAAATGAACAATCTCAGACACCTTGGTCCACGTATCACTTTTAATTTATTTTTATATGTCCCTGTACGCAAACAGGGACACATCATAGATTAATACAAACGCTAAACAGCAATAATCAACCTGTCCTGTATTCTGCTTGGGAAATAATGTGCCAACTCTCAAGCATTCACCGTGAGACACACGCAATTGACTCTTTTCACACGCTTTCACGCCACACATCAATTTTTTCACGCACAGAAAAACCACGAAGCAAAGAGGACACGGAGACCAACATACTAGACAGAGCAGGTTAGTTATGATATGATAAAATGGGTAATGTTAAGTTATAGCTAGCTAATTATCAAATGCAGCTACGGTTAGCCATCGCTAACATTAGCACGTTTATCGAACAGCCTTCGATACATTGCTATGTTATAACTTCCCGAAAACAAATACACAAACATATAAAACAAACTTCTAGTGAAATACTAACAGCATCTAACTTACTGTTAGAAATGTTGCAAGTTCGGAGTCGAGCCTCATTTCTTTATGGTCCATCAGTTGTCTCCAGTGATTGAAAAGCAGTGCCGATGTTTACTCTGGGTCGGCTCCTTTTCTTATCGGATTTGATTTGTGATTCCGAGCGCGGTTGTTTCCCTGTAGCGGGTGGTGGTCTCTTGCCAAGGGCTTGAGACATCATTTCTCTCTCTTCCCTGAACTGAAATGTAGTGGGCTGTACTTTCCACACGATTGACATCAGGTTCAAGTACACGCCCACAAGCCGTGCGAGTTATTCGTGTATTGCAGGTTGGCTGGTGGTTATGTTGCCGAAACTGGTATTACGACACCTGTCGGGCCGGGCCTTGTAATGCTAATGCTAATTAAGGTTGATATCTCTGCAGCACTATAACTTGACTTTTTTTTTATGACATCATCGCCCTTATTTCTTCTCATTCTTTTGATGCGTGTAGGTCATGTTATGGATATTTTTACCTCAATTTTTGCATATGGCACCTTTAAAGCAGTGGTCACCACCCTTTTCTAGCCACTATCCCTGACCTTGAGCTATGAAAAACAAGATCTACCGATTAAAGAATTGATAGAAAAAGACATCCCAGATTGTACTTTCAATATGAGGCCTTTTATTTAGTGCTCAATGAGACGCAGATTCACTTTCTGACAGCAGGTCGCGCTTATGGAACAGCAGCGATACAGAATTTCCTTGGATACCGCTGTAAACAAATCAGTGTTGTGCTACATTTTTGTACTTATTTTTGTGTTATTTTCAGGAGCTACTGAGACAGTAGAAAGATCGCGATTGATGGTTTGGTGACCACTGCTTTATAGGAATAGTTAACCCCCAAATTTTTACTTGCTTTTAATTTAGCATTTAGCAATTCAGGCCATCCGATATATGGTGACAGTTTTTTTTTTTTTTTTTTTTTTTACTTTTTTTTTAGATTCAAAAAGCATTTAAAGGAGCACAGAATTAATACCCGTGGCTCCTGACAATATATTGAGGTCTTATGAAGCGAAACGATTGGTCTGTGCAAGAAACTGAACATTATTTTCAAAGTGATTACAAAAGTGATTTCAAAGTTTTCAAAGTTCAAACCATCTGAAGCAGCACAGATCTATAAGTTACTCGATCAAAACTCACATTTGGAAACCTGACAGTCACACCAACTCGAAATGAGACAAAATACTGGCGTAGATGATCTTCTGATCCTGGTTTGTGCCGACTCAAAAGTGCTCCAGTTCCTCCAGCAGTCACTGAACTGAGGAAACGTTTCCGTTTGTTCACTTTATACATGTAAAACATCCACATTTCACATCTTTATTGGGTACTTTAATAGTATAATTATTTATTACATCATTGCTTGATTATGTCAAACCCACTAGTGAATTACACCAGTTCATGTCTGAACAAACCAGTTTGCAGAAAGGAAATCCGATTTTTCCCACTGCCTGAGGCTCTGGATTACAGGTTATAATGTTGCAAATAATGTTCAGTTTTCTGCACAGACTAATCGTTTCCATATATATCGTCAGAAGCAATTGGTGTTCATTTTGTGTTCCTTGAAATGCTTTTTTTTTATTGTCAAAAGCCAATAGCCGCTGAATTACATTATATGAATCTCCAAGGACCATGGTTACAGCTAAAAAATCTTCTTTACTGTTGGATGTTACTACATGTTGGATGGTCTGAAGGTGAGTAAATTAGCAGCAAATTTTCAATTTTGGGTGAACTTTCCCTGTGCCACGGCTCAGAGAATCTTATTGCTTTATCTCTACAAGATGCATATTAAGAGGTTTTCTCATCATTATACCTGGGGTTTTCTCATTATTCTTTGTTGTCATGGTGCATGTTGTTACTTGTAAATATCTGGGAATTTTAAAATAGATTCCTCACCATGGCAGTGTATGTGCTTGTGTAGTTTGGAAGAAAGCTGGAAATTTATTGTCCGCCCAGAGCCAGTGACATTTAGAAACTCATCCAAACACTTAGTTCAGTAGGTTCACTTTTTATGATTTGAGCATTAATGCTATCACAAGAGAACCTCTGATGACCCCTAGAAGATTGCGATGCTTCCAGCCTGGATTGCACTTTAGTTGGAGAGTCACTGACGGGCTCCCGTTATTCCCACCTCTGGTTCTCTGGTGTCAGTTTGTTCTGTTATTAAATGTGACCTAACCCACACCTGTACTGCATCTCGTGGGTTATAAAATGATGATATCTGAAATCTGATTCTACATCAATTTCATATTAATTAGTGTTCCTGTAGCTCAAGTGGTAGAGCATTGTATTAGCAAGGAAGCAAGCGCAAGGTTGTGGGTTCGATTCCCCAGGAACACATGATAGGTAAAAATTGATAGCCTGAATGCACTGTAAGTCGCTTTGGATAAAAGTGTCTTCTAAATGCATAAATTTAATTTTTTTATTTAATTTAATTCACCAAGACTAAATATCTACAATGTTAGGTATAGTCAGGATAATTTATTATATTATTTGGTGGAATAAGTAATTAATATAAAGATAAAAGTCAACATCATCATAACCATTCTAATTATTTTATTATTATGTGAAGCTGAAGTGTGATACAGAAAGTCCCAAAAAGTGTAACACTGGCTCGGAAACATCACTTTCACAATAAAAATAATACTAATAATTAGTGTTTAATGTAATACTTTTAATAATAATAATAATAACAACATTATTATTATTATTATTATTATTATTATTATTATCATCATGTGAAGCTGGAGTGTGTTTCTGAGCCACATTATTACACGTTTTGGGACTTTTTGTCATATATAATATATTTTATAAATATTTTTTATGTTTATTTTTAAAGTTAATTATTTAGTAAACATTTTGTGCTACCTTAAAAAAAATCAGTAAGTTACTTACAGGGTTTATTTATTTATTTATTAAGTTTTAAGTAAAAACACCTCATAACAGTTAATTTCACCATTATTTATACAGCGCTTTATACAGTAGAGATTGTTTCAAAGCAGCTTCACAGTATTTTTTTATTTATTAAATCTTTTACAAAGAAGAAACAGCACTGCATTGAATACATTAACAAACAAACATAATAATGATAATGATAATAAATAAATAAATAAATAAATACATAATACATACATACATAAATAAATAAATAAATAAATAAATAAATAAATAAATAAATAAAAACAATAACTGACTCCTCAACAAGTAGGAAAAAACCGCACATAGTTCTTAAGAAACTTGTTGTTCTTATCTGTTATCAATGAGTTTAAGAGATTTTACAATAAGAGAAATCTCAGCAATAAAGACATCAAATCTAGGCACTTCACAGTATTAAATAGGAAAGTAAAGCAATCAGTGATGCAAACTTCATATATGAGACAAATTTGATAGACAGTTTCAGTTTGCTTCAGCTATAAAGCAGCTCTAACAAAGACAGTTGTGTTTTTCAGTTCAATTCAGTTTCAATTTAACCACAGCAGGGTTTTTTTTCACATCGAATAGTATCAGTGCCATCAAATCAATGCTATTACTGAGTAATAAGTGTTAAAATTACTGTAATGCATCACCTTGAGTGGCTAGTTGGTTTAATATGATTCTTTCTTCATCTGTATTCAGATATAGAGGCTCAGTACAGTCTAACTCGAGCCCAGAGAGTACGTGCGGCCATGTTCCCCGAGACAGTGGTGGAGGGAGAGACGGTGCTCACTGCGCAGAGCAATCCAGACCAGCCCACCAATGTGCAGAGACTGGCCGAGCCCTCGCAGCTCCTCAAAACAGCCATCGTCCATCTCATCAACTATCAGGATGACGCCGAGCTGGCCACACGGGCCGTACCAGAGCTCACCAAACTGCTGGCCGACGAGGACCAGGTACAATGACAGATGCGTACAAATTAAAAATACACGTACAATAATCACAGTAAACCTTTTTGATTAAAAACAAAAAATGATTTGTGGATAAACAGAGCAGGAACAGCGATAAAACATCACAGCTTTGCCAAAAGTTGTTGGTGTCCCACATCAGCTGATGTCTTAAATGATCTGGAGTAAAATTACAAACGTGTTGACTTAGTAGCTGTCATTCTCTGAGAATAAGACGGAGAGTGCATGTGATAATATGAGATGCATCTTTCCATTACCCTTTTCCTTCTGCAAGATGGGAAATAATATCACAAGACGAACTAGAAATGTGGAAGGAGAACGGGATATAAAGTCAGATAAAGGATTGAAATGTGCTACGACATGATATGACAAACAACTTTAGGATAGGATCTATTTTCCAGGTTCAGTTACTGGCTGCCGAAAGCATGCAACCATTTTTAGACATTGGAAACCATATTTCTTAATTTTTCTAATCATGCCATGTGAATAATTTAGCATATTAAAAGAAAAAAATCTGCATATTAAAAATTTACAGTTTCTTATTTGGAGAATACATTTAACGATTATATGTAGATAAATATATATATATATATATATATATATATATATATATATATATATATATATATATATATTGCTTTCTTGACTCATTCTAATGGCACCCATTCACTGCAGAGGATCCATTGCTGAGCAAGTGATCTAATGCAAAATATTGCAAAACTAAATTACATAATGGATGGCCTGAAGGTAACTTTATAATACATTTTAGGTAAACTATTAAATAGTCTGCATAGGTTTAGATGAATAGAATATGCTATACTGCTGTTATGTCATATCATACTTCTACATACCAGAATTGCTGCTCATAAAAGTTTTTTTGACCATTTTACCATTGCAGGTGGTGGTAAATAAGGCAGCGCTGATTGTGAACCAGCTTACTCGGAAGGAGGCATCTCGCCGTGTGCTCATGCAGTCTCCTCAGATGGTGTCGGCTGTGGTGAGGGCCATGCAGAACACCGGAGACCTGGAGACGGCACGCTGCGCTGCCAGTGTCCTGCACTGCCTCTCGCACCAGCGCGAGGGACTGTTAGCTATCTTCAAATCAGGCGGCATCCCTGCACTAGTGCGCATGCTCAGGTCAGTGTGTGTCTGAGGTGTTTGTGCACAGTGTAGTGTGTGCACTTGATCAGCATGTGGGTGTAACAGAATGTTACAGATAAACTAAAATAAAAATTAATGAAAACTAAATAGATAAAAAATCAAACAAACATAAAATACCAAAATAAATGAAAATAATGTATAATATAATAATATATAAAATAATTGTAAAAAAAAAAAAAAAAAATATATATATATATATATATATATATATATATATAATAGCAAAAAAAAATATATATATATATATATAAATATATAAATATTCTTAATAAAGCTTTTGACTAGATTTTTGCATTAAATATCTACTTTGCAATAATCGCTACCTGGCCCAAATGATGTTTTTATGTAAAATGTTAAATATTAAAACCATATTGAAGAATAAATAACACATTTTTATCTGCAGTATATCAGCCATCTCTGAAAATGCATATTCCCAGTGTTGACTTCTGTGTCTGTAATATTAGATAAACGATGACTGACAGATGCTTGCCGGTCTAATGCTTTCATGTTTTAATTAGTCCCTTGACTGTACATGGACAGACAAAGGGTTTCGGTTAAATAGTGGCAAACATTTGATGGATGCTGCATTTCCTAGACGGACTGTGCTAGATCACAACCAAACTAGCACTAACCAGCCTGTACCAGCATGGAAATTCATGCTGGTTTTAAGATGGTCAGCAGGGAAGCCATAATCCTTCCGTTGCTGGTCTGGTCAACCTGGCGTTTTCCTGAGCATCGTATTAAGCTTGGTGAGCGACTTTAGCTCTTCTCTCATTGTGGTGCACATTAATTTGTGCTCACTTTATCTCCTAACCTCTGGTGCATTTTAATGAACGCTGTGACTAAGCAATGCTAAAGCCAGAGTGTGTCCAGTTTCTGTATATGAAAGCGTCCACTATACTGCAACGAGGGCTATAGCAGAGCTGCATTTTTAGAGATATATTTGGACTCTGATGGGAAATTTGCTCTGTCAGAAAGCCCATTTGCGGCAGATGTTGAGATAATAGAGTAGAGCAGGATCTTTATGACCGTGCAACCAGGGCCGCTTCAACTTTGACACGGTATCACCATATTAAGTTACAGGGACGGTCGGCTTGCTGCAGTCTATAGTTAAATGTCTTGCTCAAGGATGATATCTTAAAGACTGCTGCATGCAAGAACTTGACAGCAGTCTAAATCTTTAAAGGTGGTGTGTGTCATTTTTCTGGTTTTCTTTTATGTTTTAGTTTAATATGCATAGACAACTACGTTAACCATTTGTAGGCTCGTTTGTAGCTCTATTGATATCATCAATAATTGTTAATAGTTTTATAGAAATTGTTATTGAAATGCATCATATTCTAATATCTATAATAATAATATATAATTTGGATATTTGTTTATTATTATTTATTTGTTTAATAAATAGTATTTTATTTATTTTATTAATAATAATCAGAATTGTGTTAATAATGTTCATCTTTATTATTTTATCATAATTTTCATTCTGTTCTATTCTATTCTATACTATTCTGTTCTATTATATTATATGTAAAATAATATAATATAATATGTTTGATATTTTATTTATTTGAATAAGAAATCATATTAATTAATTATTTATTAAATGAAATTTTATTATTTATTGTTTATAAAAATGAATAATAAGTAGTGTACATGTATTATGTATTGTTAATAATGTTAATCTTTTTTCCACGTGTTCAAGAATTTTATGTGTTGTATCATCCAACCGTTTTTGTGCAACAAAGTATGAAAGCATTACATTGTGGAACTTTTTAATATCATGCTTACTACTACACAATATAAAAATGTCTGTATACATGTAAATATGGGGATCATCCTATTTTTTTTATTTGAAAATTTTATAAATATTTCATTCTTTCTTCAGTTCCCCTATGGAGTCAGTGCTGTTCTATGCCATTACCACGTTACACAACCTGTTACTGCACCAGGAGGGAGCCAAGATGGCGGTGCGTCTGGCCGATGGACTGCAAAGGATGGTCCCTCTTCTGAAAAAGACTAACCCCAAGTTCCTGGCCATCACCACAGACTGCCTGCAGCTGCTGTCTTACGGCAATCAGGAGAGCAAGGTATCGTATCATCACTGAGAATGCATTGCCTTAGAGACTGATTGCACTTAAAGTATATTTGTGGCCTTAATCTGTGTGTTTTTTCTCTCTTCACAGTTGATCATCCTGGCAAATGCTGGGCCAGAAAGTTTGGTGTTCATTATGAGAAACTACAACTATGAGAAGCTCCTATGGACCACCAGCAGAGTCCTGAAGGTGCTTTCTGTCTGTCCAAGCAACAAGCCGGCTATTGTTGATGCTGGTGAGTAAATGTGTGTGTTATGTTATTCATTTAACACTCTTTTCCCCTTTGTTTCACTTTTATGTATTTTTGATTTCAAGACCCTGGAGGAAAATTCTTTTCTCTTTTCTTTCATTCTCAAGGTCTGTTCTGATGGGCGTTTTTGTATAATTTCCCTGTAATATCACAAGCTCCATCTCTTTTTTTTCTGCTTCAGATTTTGTCTGAGGGTGTTGTGGGCTTTTTTGCATATTTTCTGGATGAATTTGCATGATTTTTATAGTCATTAGTGATTATTACATTATGAATTATTTCTAAGATTACTGCAGATGATAACCATTTGTTTGTTGTGTAACAATTTGTCTCTGTTACATATGGTAACCCTCATTCGTTGATGGAGGGAACGGAGACGCCATGTCGGTTACCGACGCAAAATGGGATATCGCTTAGATAGACCAATCTACTTCGAGTGTAAACTAAACGAGGCAATGTACATTGGCATGCAATTATTGCATCCAGCTGCCGCTGATCACAGCGTGAGTATAAGAAGGCAGCAGGTGCAATGCATACCAGGTTTTCGCTGAGGAGCCAAGCCGGAGACCCAGCAGCTCAGCGGCGATACAGCAACCATGGCGACGGGATGTGGTGTCTCCGTTCCCTCCTTCAGGAAACGAGGGTTACCATACGTAACTGAGACGTTCCCTTTCAGTCTGTCACTCTCGACACCACGTCGATGACCAACGCAAAATGGGATCCCTACCAAAGCGCCATGGGTGTTGCCCCTTCCAGTGCCCTGTGCGAGCTGCCTGCGCCCCTATAAGGTGTAGGCCGGGGCTCGGAACAAGTAATTCCACTCACCATTGTCAAAGCACTACCTCACTGGGTGAGATTGGTTAACACTGGGAAAACGTACCCATTCCGCTTGGAACAGGGATGCTGCGAAAGCCCCATCCTTCCCGAAGGAGGTCTCGGGAGCAAATACACATATAGCATCCATTTAGGTGTATATGGAGAAATTTGAGGTGATTAAACCCTCTTGGGAAGGCAGAATTCTGCCGGGGAAACATGGGTCTAAGGCTATACCGTAGACTATACACAAACACGTACCGCTTAGGTCTCAATATGGAACCCAGCCTTCCATGGTTCTCACAGATTCATCATGATGGCCTGGCGCAAGACATTCCGCCGCGTCCAGCTGTCTAGGGTGATGGAGGATCTCAACAGTGTCTACAGTATGGTCAATCTGGAGCAGTTTGAGCAAGCCGACACTAACCAGAGCCTCTCAGTGCGACTATCCGTTTGAGGTGAGAACACAGGAGGATACCGGCTCTACACGGAGGGTATAGAACCTAGCGAATGTGTTAGGGGTAACCGAGCCCGCAGCTCTACAGATATCTGTTAGCGAGGCGCCACGAGCCAACGCCCAGGAGGATGAAACACTTCTAGTTGAGTGAGCTCGCAACCTGAATGGGCAGGGCACACCCTGAGTCTGATAAGCCAGGGTTATGGCATACACAATCCAGTGGGCCATCCTCTGCTTAGAGACCGCCCTCCCCTTTTGCCATCCTCCGTAACAGAGAAAGAGCTGGTCTGAGGTCCTGAAGCTTTGCGTCCGGTCTATGTAGCATCTCAATGCTTGGACCGGACACACCAAAGCCAGAGCTGGGTCTGCCTCCTCCAGGGGCAGCGCTTGCAGGTTCACCACTTGGTCTTTGAAGGGTGTAGTGGGAACCTTGGGCACATAGCCAGGCCGGGGCCTCAGGATTACCTGGGAGTCAGCCGCAGGTCCCCTACCCTCTTGATGGAGGCCAGTGAAAGCAGGAGCAGAGTTTTTAATGAAAGAAACTTTAGCTCAACTGACTGCAAAGGCTTGAATGGGCCCTCCTGTAATGATTTAAGCACTAGAGTCAGGTCCCAAGAGGGTATAGAGGGGGGTCGGGAAGGATTTAACCTCCTGGCCCCTCTAAGGCACCTGACGATGAGGTCATGCTTACCCAAAGGCTTACCCAGAACCTTCCAACTCCAAAGGAGGAGGTTGTGGGTGAGTTGTGACATATGACGGGAGCACAGACCACCTTGTCTGTTGATGTATGCAACATTTGCTGTGTTGTCCGTTTGGACCAGCATATGCTTGCCTCGTAAGAGACCTTAGAGACAGTTCAAGGCAAGGTGTACTGCTACCAACATTAGGCAACTGATGTGCCACTGCAGCTGCGGGCCTGCCCAAACCCCTGAGACTGCATGCCCGTTGTACATGGCCCCCCAGTTGGTGGTGGAGGCATCCGTGTAAACCACAGCATTCCTGGATATCTGCTCTAGGGGCACCCCTGCCTGGAGAATCAATCAATCAATCAATCACCTTTATTTATATAGTGCTTTAAACAAAATACATTGCGTCAAAGCACTGAACAACATTCATTTGGAAAACAGTGTCTCAATAATGCAAAATGATAGTTAAAGGCAGTTCATCATTGAATTCAGTTATGTCATCTCTGTTCAGTTTAAATAGTGTCTGTGCATTTATTTGCAATCAAGTCAATGATATCGCTGTAGATGAAGTGACCCCAACTAAGCAAGCCAGAGGCGACAGAAATGCAAGATCTGACCACGGGGTGAGGGTTTGGCGACAGGCCGGTGTAACTTGGACCCGGTGAGTGCCGCACTTTCATGCCCAACTCGGGACTCGGCCATAAAGCCAGTCCTGGAGTGGTCTCATATGTAACAGGCCGAGTGGTGTAACTGACCGGCAGTGCCTATGCGGCTTGCGGATAAGCTGCTTCTGCCTTGTGGAAAATGCTCTTTTAATGCTGAGGCGCACAGGTGAGATGGCCGCTTGCAACACGACAAGGGGAAGTGCAGCCTGAAGTGTGCAACACACTCGACACTGGAACGACCGCCGCTGAAACGCTGTCTCGCCAACACAGGAAGCTTCTCAGAGTGTGCTGATCTTGCAGTTCACCGTAGACACAGTTGAGGTAAGCAGGTGCTCAGCTTTGAAGCGAAAAGCTGGTATGCATTGCACCTGCAGCTGCCTTATACTCATGCTGTGATCAGCGGCAGCTGGATGCTATAATTGCATGCCAATGTGCATTGGCTCGTTTAGTTTACACTCGAAGTAGATTGGTCTTGTGACGAGTGGGGCGGGGCCGAGAGCTGTGGGAACGGGGAGAGGTCGGTAAAGTGATTTGGAAATGAGCAACACCTGCTCGACCCACTGGTCTCGAGTCCCACGGAGGAGATGGAAAGATATAAAACAGGAGCGATGACAGTGAAGGAGGAGAGAAAATGCGAAGCGATATCCCATTTTGTGTCGGTCACCGACATGGCGTATATAAATTATTATTATTTATTAAAAACATTATACATTTATTTTTTGTCACTTTTTATCAATTGTATGTCTCCTTGTTAAATAAAATGATTAATTAAAAAAAGCCAAACCCAACAGTTTTGAAAAAACAAACAAAACAAAAAAAAAAACTGAAATTTGACTGCAAATCAATGGATGATTCAGCTTTCTGAGCTCCTTTGCACAGCATGACCAGGAATCAGTTTTTATGACCGTCAAAGACAGTGGAGGGTGCCAAAAAAATCTAAGGAGAAAAAGGAAATGTGATCAGGAAACGTTACAAGCTAAACTTGAGTCTGTATCCTCCACATTGGCACTATGAATCAACATAACAGTAGCATATCATTGTATGATGGTCATTGTATAGGTTTTACCATATTAACTCTGACCTTTTAGCGAATTAATACTTAGAAATAAAATGTCGAAGCATTCCAGAGCTGATCTCATAAAAGTCTTCACAGTTATGGCATGACTATGTCCTCCTCTCATATGACGTTTTGACACTCGCTTGGATTGGGTAGTTACAACAGTGAATGAGAGACAGTTTTCAAGGATGTCTCCTAATCTCCTTCCCTCTTTTTATCTTCCTAAGCCATGTGGCTTTTAGTTTATCTTTGCAGAGTCTGAAAGACATTTCTCTCTCCTTGGCAGATAATGCTTAATCCATGGAGTAATACAGCCACTTTCTTTTTAGAGCAGGTTGTGTAGCTGGATAATTTTGTCCTTTCTTCCTTTTTTTTGTGTGGCTAAGTCCGATAAATATGGACTCTAAGCCTTTTTCTCTCCGTTTGGCAGGAGGTATGCAGGCTCTGGGCCAACATCTCACAGGTTCGAGTCAGCGCCTGACACAGAACTGCCTGTGGACCCTGAGGAATCTCTCTGACGCTGCAACCAAGCAGGTAAAATGAGCTGTTCCTCTCTGTAGACCATGTGCTTTTACAATGGTGTAATGTACTTAAAGGAGTAGCTCATCCAAAATAGAACAGTAAAGATATTTTTTTACTGAAACTCTGGTCCTTGGTGATTCATAAAATGCAGCTGCCTGTCTTTGGAAATAAAAAAAGCAAATCAAGGACCACTGAATAGCCTACCTGTGGCTCCTGACGATACACTGAGGTCTTATGAAGAGAAATGATCAGTCTGTGCAAGAACTGAACATTATTTACAACATTATTACCTTTAATCCAGAGCCTCAGTCAAACGGAGTGATGTCCGGTTCACAAACAAATCATTCTTTTGAAATGGTTATTTTTGGTGACTGAACCGAAACTTTCAATTCAGGCAGCACAGATCTACAAGTTACTCAGTCAAAACTCACTACAGATGCCTGTCATTCACTCTGACTTGAAATGAGCCAAAACACCGGTGTATATGATCCAATGATGAAAGAAGTCATTTAGTGCTCCATTTCCTTCAGCAGTCACTGAACTGAGGAAACTGAAGACTGATGAGCCGCTGAATGAAAGGGCAAAAGGAAAGTTTTCAAGTTTTAAATTTTTTTGTGTAAAAAGGTGAGTTGCTGAAGATTAATTGATTCACTTTATTGAATTACTGAAACTGCAACCTGAGACAAACAAAGCATCATGGAGCATTACCGGTTGAAGTGACTAATGCCTTAGTTTTATTGCAAAAGGCTATTTTGAAAGTGAAGTAGCTTCTAATATTTTGTTTACCTCGTCAGCAGCTTGTTCAGTGTTGGTTGTTTGGTAACAGACCTAAGAGTGGATTGTTGAACTTGATAATGCAGTTTAAGATTTTCTAACTAGAGTTGAGATACCATTTTTTAAGATAGGTTTAAGAATCCCAAATCAAGTTAAGGGGGGGGGGGTGAAATGCTCGTTTTCACTCAATATCCTGTTAATCTTGAGTACCTATAGAGTAGTACTGCATCCTTCATAACTCCAAAAAGTCTTTAGTTTAATTATATTCATAAGAGAAAGATAGTCTGTACCGATTTTTCCCAGAAAAACATGACCGGCTGGAGGCGTGACGTGTGGGCGGAGCTAAAGAATCACGAGCGCCAGTAGGCTTTTGCGTTGAGAGCGTCTGGAAGCTGTGACATTACCGTGAGGAAAAACACATCCAAAACAAACCATGGCTAACAGTCAGATTCAACGTATATTTATGATCCAGAATCAGATCCAGAGGCTGAAATCTAACAAGAGCAGCATCAGCAACGACGTCTCTATGTGGTATGTACTGAAACTGTATATTTTTGCTTAGCGGTTTTGGAAAATGACTAAGTTCCACTTTATGTCGTCTTTTTTTTTTTTTGTTTTTTTTTTTAAGCTGTACATGTGGAAAATGCAGTTTGATGACAACATCGCATGTTGTTTACTTGATGTGCTTACGCGCCGACAGCTAAGTTAAAAACACAGATATTAGAAGCAGTTTTACTCACCGCATGCGGTTCCAACACACGATCGTGACCCTTTTTCGTTGGGACTGCATTATCCTTAAAGGTCCCCTTCTTCGTGATTCCATGTTTTAAACTTTAGTTAGTGTGTAATGTTGTTGTTAGAGTATAAATAATATCTGTAAAATTCTAAAGCTCAAAGTTCAATGCCAAGCGAGATATTTGATTTAACAGAATTCGCCTACAAAAAACGACCCGTTTGGACTACATCCCTCTAGTTCCTGCAGTAATAACGTCACTAAAACAGTTTTTTTGACTAACCACCACCCACATGAATTCATAAACAGGGGGCGTGGCCTTGTTGCACTCCGACGGAGAAGAAGGAAGAGCTGTTTGTTTTTGTCGCCATGCCGTTGAAACGCTGTTTTTTTCATCTCTGAGTCCAATCACCTTTGTTTGGGCTTCCCAGGAACGCTGTACTTTGAGATTAATGGTTACAATTGATGTTTAACTCGGTTCCCGAGTTAAATATGCACATGTAAAACTATGTGCAGCTCATTTTGCTGAGGACAGCTTGCTGAGGACAACTTTCTTAATCTCAATCAGTTTAATGCCGGATTTGCACAAAGATTATTCTTGAAAGATGGAGCAGTTCCCTCTTTGTCTGGACCACAACTGGTAAGTGTATTTTATTATTTAAGTTGGTGCGTTTAACAGTTTCTGTAACTTATTACACAAAGGGCAACGCTGTTTAGCTTTGTTAACTAGATGTTAGGGCTGTGCAAAAAAACAAATGCGGTTTTCATGCGCATCTCGTCAGTAAAAACGCTCCTGTGACTATAAATACATCTCCAGCACGTGCGTTCTAGCCCAATCACGTTACCAGGAGGGCAGCCTGCTCTCAGCTGCTGTCGAATCACAGCACAGGAACCGCTGGCCCAATCAGAACTCGTTACGTATTTCTGAAGGAGAGGCTTCATAGAACAAGGAAGTCATCAGCCCGTTTTTGTGACAGTGAAAACAGCAGTATACAGATAGGTGAATTGTGTGAAAAATACTGTGTTTTTTTACACGCGAAACATGAACACATATTATATTGCACATTGTAAACACAATCAAAGCTTCAAAAAAGCGCGTAAAATGGGACCTTTAAGAAATAAACGATTTGCAAATCCGGCGTCAAACTGGGCATTGTTTGTAAAACAAGCATCTTCGAAATGCAGGGAACAAACACAAACACTTGTACAACTCCGTTGATGCTCCGTAAAAATAAACTCCATCCACTGGTCCCTTAATGCTGGTGTTTTTTTTGGTAATCTGTGCAGGGTTGTCTTGCCCTGGCAACCAAAAACACACTTCTTTTGTGACAATTCGGTCTCTCGCTCTGATCAGTGAATGTCTGTGCTCTGCTATACGGGAGCGCGCGCTCTTCCGGGAGAAGTGCCCTTAGGACCCATATAAGGAAATTCCGCTCCATTTAACGTCACACAGAGCCATACTCGAAAAAAACTTTCAGGTACTTGTGACAAACCAGTTTTTGGAACAAAATACTCCTTCAAACGTACAACTTAATTTTTGAAACTTTGTCCATGTTTAGCATGGGAATCCAACTCTTTAACAGTGTAAAAAACTCAGTATGCATGAAATAGCATTTCACCTTCCCCCCCCCACACACTTTAAGATTTGCTTCTGTAATACGAATTTATGAAAAATCTTAATTTAACATTGTATCTTAAGTTAAGACCTGAGATAAGAAACTTTCTGTAATACACCCATAAGGAGGAAAGTCACCTACATCTTGGATGGCCTTGGAGTGGGTAAATTAACAGCAAGTTCTCATCTTTGTGTGAACTATTACTTCAACATCCTAGCATCCACCTAGAAAAGCCTAGCAAACACCTTAAACACCCAGAACATCCCATTTACTGCCTAGCAACTGCCTAGAACATCCTAGCAACCACCCTAAAGTTGTTGTTTGAAAGGAAAAGATGTTTTTGTGTTTTGCCTTGTTATTGTTTTCTGAATAAAGAAAAATGATCCAGATTATTAGTCAGTCATGAATTGATACTGAATGTGAAATGGCTTTACGTTTAGTCATTTAGCTGACACTTTTATCCAAAGCGACTTACAATTGCTAAATCTGTCAGAGGTCGCACGCCTTTGGAGCAACTAGGGGTTAAGTGTCTTGCTCAGGAACACATTGGTGTCTCACAGTGGATTCGAACCCGGGTCTCTCACACCAAAGGCATGTGTCTTATCCACTGCGCCAACACCACCCCTTTATAAAGCGGATAACTGCACATGTTATGAAAACCACGCATTATGAAAACCACCAGTTGCGAATGACAATCACATGAAATGTATTGTGCAGCTTTGTTGATCACAAAGTACAAAGTAGATGAGGAAAACTAGGATGCCGGGTGTATTCAGAGCGCCGCCATGTTTATAGTGCGTAGAATGGTGCGCTGCGATTGATTGAGGGGATATATTGCATTCTGCAGTACAGGGGGACTGGTGTTTGTTACAGTTTGGGAAAAAAAGGGAGAAAACGTGACCTAATAACTCTGCGAATATCGCATTTTTCGGAAATTAAAAAATTGACTTTTTAGTACTGACCAGATACAATACTGATTATGATGAAAACATATTTTTTTTTAATGGTGTTTATTGTGTTTTGGAACCAAACGCTTCATATGTACACACACACACATACTAAAATAACACTGATAAGCTTAGGAGACTTTTTTTCTAAACATTACAAAAATCTTATAGACCCTGAACTTTTGAACAGCAGTGTAAAGTGAAATGTATTGCATTAACTTATATTATTGTTTCATCTCCACACAGGAAGGCCTGGACGGTCTCCTGCAGATCTTAGTGAGTCAGCTGGGTTCAGATGACGTGAACATGCTGACCTGTGCTACTGGCATCTTGTCAAACCTCACCTGCAACAACGCACGCAACAAGGCCCTGGTCACTCAGAGCGGTGGGGTGGAGGCCCTCATTCACGCCGTGCTCCGGGCTGGAGAGAAGGAGGACGTGGCCGAGCCGGCCGTCTGCGCCCTGCGTCACCTCACGAGCCGCCACATCGATGCAGAGCTGGCCCAGAATGCAGTGCGTCTGCACTATGGCATCCCAGCCATCACCAAGCTCTTAGGCCAGCCGCACTATTGGCCTGTGGTAAAGGTCTGTAAGTGTTATTTTGTGTGTGTGTATGTGGGTGTGTCTGAATTGCTGCCAGTTTGAAAGTCCTCTCCGCCGTTTAAATTTAAAGGTCAGATTTGAATCGTCTGGGGGCAGTTCTTGCATGCCTTTGATGTCGATGAGTGCTGAGGCTTGCCTCTCGCGTTAAGCTTATTTGCTGCCGGATCTTAGTCATTGAGAAGCACTCCTACACTACTCTGGGGCTTAGGTGTAATTTTGAGGACACTAGCTGGAACAATAAAAGAGCCCTCAAGTATCATATGCAAGGAACCGCTGCCATACACAGACTGAGAGCTGGAAATCATTGTATCAGAATGCCTGAAATAATTTTGTGTTATATAGAAGAAAAATTGTATGGAATTGCTTGATGGTGAGGAAATTAGGACAGTCTCACTGATAGTGTTTTGGAAGCAATAAGGCATCAGGAGTCACTGATTTTCATGGAACGTTGAGCAACGGAGACCCTTTGTGATGCAATAAAGTTTGTTAGAACTTAACTTGTAAATTGTAAATGTGTAAATTATTATGGCTCTACCAATGATGCGAATTTGGTGCGGGACTCTTTGTGTTGGGGGAGTGGCAGATGGGGAGTGTGCATGATCAGGCAACTTAAATATATATATATGTATATGTATATATATATATGTATATATATATATGTATATATATATATATATATATATATATATATGTATATATATATATATGTATATATATATATATATATATATATATATGTATATATATATATATATATATATATATATATATATATATATATATATATAGACACACACACACATAGATACATGCAGTGTTTACAATTTTATTAATATTTTAAAGTAGCTTTTATTTTTGTACTTTCAGATTTCATTTTAATTTTTGTAAAATGTTTAGTAATGTGCTTTTGTCATCTTTATTAGTTTTCTGGTGGTGGTGTTTTAAATATAATTATTTTAAGTTTTAATTATTTTAAAGTAGGTTTAAATTCTTTAATTTCAGTTATAGTTTTTCATCTAATAATTTATTTTTATATTATTATTCCAATTAACAAAAATGTTTTAGTTAAAGATAATAACCCTGGTTTGGTGTTGCAAAAGGTCCAGAAATAACCAGTTTTGAGCTTCATGTTTTGTTTTTTAGGAAATTAATACTTTTATTTAGCAAGGATGTGTTAAATAAATCAAGAGTGACAGTAAAGACATTAATAATGTTCCAAAAGACTTTTTATTTTGAATAAAAGCTGTTCTTTTGAACTTTCTATTCATCAAAGAATCCAGAAATCAAAGTGTCCACCAAAATATTAAACAGTACAACTGCTTTCAACATATTATGAAATGTTTCTTGAACAGCAAATCAACATATAAGAATGATTTCTGAAGGATCATGTGACATTGAAGACATTTAAATTATGCTGAAAATTCAGCTTTTCCATCCCAGGAATACATTACATATTAAAATATATTCAAATAGAGAACACTTATTTTAAATTGTAATAATATTTCACAATTTTACTGTTTTTACTATACATTTGATAAAAAAAATGTTTGCCTTGGTGAGCATAAGAGATTTGTTTCAATAACATAAAACAATTTTACCAACCCCAAACTTTTAAATCATAGTGATTACATTCCAAACATTTGCCCTTAATATTTGTATATAAAAATGAAACATTGCAGATGGTCAGTTTTCCTCTGCACTTCTAAAATAACCATCAGATGCAGTAACCAACCAGTTGTTTTATCTTGCCTCCATGCCAGTCAAAGCCCTTGAATCTTGGGGAAATCAGGAAGGTCGTGCTGGATGTAATTGGCTGTCCTCAGCTCTCTGATTTGTGGTGGGCCGGACTCTGATTGTCTGTCTGTGGGCACGGGCTCCCGGCATGCATGATCTCCCACTTAATCGTATCAGACCGCTGGAGCAGAAACCTGTGTGTGTGTGCGTGTGTGTGCTGTGATCTGTTCAGCATGTGTGTATTGATCCAGAAGAACAAGAATACCAGGTTTTCATTTTCACTCACAGTCTGCATGCGGAGATTCCTGATTGAATAGGAAATCTTGAAAATATAAGCATTTGCATTGATTGTGTACTCCGGTGTTTTGTGTGTTGCTCTCCACTGTTTCATTCAGTGATTAGTTTGTGTCGATGTTGAGCTGACCAATATAATAGTGCTTTTAGACTATATCGACATCATCACACTGCCGAGTTTTTACGTTTTCACTATCATTGCCGTTGTTTAAATGTAGTCAGGTATTACTTTATTGCTTGAGTGGAAGTGTCCAATAAAAGGTATATTAACAATGTAAAAATCTAAAAATCAAATTGCTTTTATTAGGCTACAGATACAAGTTCATCTCATATGCATGTACATAATTTGACACATTTTTCAAAACTACTATTAAACTTTTTTTTTTTTTTACAGTAAAACATTTTAAATGTGGTACATACTTTGTGAAGCTTTAAATAATGCAGTAAACTACAAGACACAGATTTTACTAAGAATTAAAAAAAAAAATTCTAGTGCTGTCAATCGATTTTTTTTTTTTTTTTTTTTTTTTTTACAAATCAATTAATTGCGATTAATCCCACCTAACAAGTTATTTAATATATTTTTTATATTGGAATATTTTCACGTTTAATCTTCAAATTAATGAAGAAAAAACATGAAGACAGTATATTTTTTATATTTGTTTGATGGCATCTTTTTATGACTGAAAGCAAGTATCACTGTTACCAATTATACTGCTGTCTCTATGATTTTTTTTCCCCTAACATTTAACCATTGACTTTAGCCATTCAACATTACAGTATAATTGCTATCAATTTTAACATCTATTAGACTTTTAAAAATAACTTCTAATTTAAGTGAACCTAAAACAATCTTTACATAAACCCAGTATAATAAATGTCATATTTAGCTACCCGTTCCCTTCAGCAAGCTGAAAATTAATCATACAGAAATGTATAAAGTTATCAATCACTAAATTCTAAATGAAATATAGACAAATCAATAAAGCTGCAACTGTGATTGATTTCCTATTTTTTCTTGTGTTCTTTGATGAACAGACATCATTGCAGCTGGTTATTTGGTTATTTTTGGCTGCTATTACTTTAAGAGCTGCCGCTGCTGAACAAGACGCAGATCTGACATGCATCATATTTTCTCACAGCCCTTTAACTTTTCTGACCTACTTCAGCTCTTAAAGTCTCTACTAATGAGCTGACGAGTTGAATCAGGGTATTGTAACAGTATGGCCCAATTTTATGCATTTTATCACTGATCTGGACATGGTTCATTTAAAGCCAAACTATTTATTTTATAATGGCTCCTATATGGAAACCAGAAAACTGTTCAACGGTTTTACAAATGAGATTCATGAAAACCTTATGTACTACAGTTGGACCGTCCCAGTTTGGCTGATGGCTTGGGTTGCACCCAGGCGGGTTGGAAAAGACAGATCACTAATGCAACACACATGAGAGCCCAGTGTGTGGAATGCATTGCATCATGTTTATTTGCAGCATTTTCAACACTTGACATGGCTTTTCGTCCCACCCTGCAGAGATCTGCTCTATCAGTCAGTGTTCTCTAATCAGCAGAGGAACATTGTTGACTAATAATGTGTTATGAAGGAGGCTGGAATTAAGCGTTTACCCAAGGCTCTTTGTGCACAAATGGTTGGGCAGAAGTAAAATGACAGACACTTCACATAAATGCATGACATTTATTTGAACTATATCGTGGAGTGATATACAGGTGATTTCACCAGCAAAGACTCACATGTGCATTGATGCCTCCAGAAACATTTGAGATTGCATTCAATCTTACACCCCCTAAATTTTATAATCAGCTCAGATTTTTAATATAAAAAAAAAACATTATTGCTGCATGTAACATTGCTCGGTTGCAATCAAGTTGATGTCAGTG
The DNA here is from genome assembly GCF_003368295.1 of Carassius auratus. Taxonomy (NCBI): domain Eukaryota; kingdom Metazoa; phylum Chordata; class Actinopteri; order Cypriniformes; family Cyprinidae; genus Carassius; species Carassius auratus. The sequence continues at coordinate 15,321,356 of NC_039286.1, forward strand.
CCTGGGCTTCAGTCAACAGGCATCACTTTGGGATTTACAAGAGTGAGTCACTTGTTAAAGACGATGAAAGCTTTGAGGAATGGACTTACAATGGAGCTGCACTGTGATGAATTTACAACAACTGAGTTAAGGCTCAGATTATGTCTTTTTGAAAAGGTACAGCGGTACAAAAGTGGGGCACGGTTTATTGAGTTGAAGAGAATTTAGCCGTCACAAAGAAAAATCCCAAAGAATATCTTTTTTAAATTATTTTTTCATAGGCTGCAATAATTCATAGTGCAGGAAGTGTTTGGAGCTCAATGGGCTCAGCTTCGGCGAAATACAGAGACGATCTAAAGCACGCATCTCAATATAGAATATAATAAATGTTATAAAAATATAGAAATAAAATATAGAAATAATAAAATATATTTTTCATTAAATTCTTCCAAATTATCTGAACTATTCTATTTTAATGTATTTATTTACTTACTTACTCTGTTTTAGGTATTTTAAGAAAAATGATCAGCTAATGTGATATTTATATGAAATTCAGTATATAAACTTTCAGCTCATTTCAATATAATCTCAAATTTCACATTAAATTCTTCCATGCTATTTATTTCTATTCATTTTTTATTTTTCAGAGTTTTTTATTTATTGAAATGAAATTCAAATGAATATTTAGAGTAATTTTATTTACTTTGGAAACCATTGCATTAATCCATTTGTGAGCATAAGAAAGCAATAAGAAAATTCAAACAAACAGATGAAAATGCTCTAAACACTCTTAATTATATGCATTTTTCGCACTATAGGCCACAGTGGGTTTGATTCGTAACTTGGCCCTGTGTCCGGCCAATCAGGCGCCTCTAAGAGAATCTGGCACAATCCCTCGACTGATCAACCTGCTATTGAAAGCTCATCAGGAAACTCAAAGACATGGCTCAGCGGCCCAGCAGACCTATCAGGTGCGTTTGGAGCTTTTTATACCGGTGCATGGATTTGTCGTATATGCTCTTTATTCACCCTCACATATAGGCCGAAACCCTCAAAGGGAGGACAAAATACAGTCAAGTTAGCATCAAGGTCCCAGTCCCAGTATATGGCATGGACCAGATCCCTTTAGCATTAGAGTTAATGTTTTCTTCTCACTTTTTTTATTTCCACAGGATGGCGTGCGAATGGAGGAGATCGTGGAAGGCTGTACAGGGGCTTTGCATATACTGGCCAGAGATCCCATCAACCGAGGGGAGATCGCCAGCTTGCAGACCATTCCTCTGTTTGTGCAAGTACTGAACCAACTTATGGCATTTTTGGCAGTGAAAGCGGTTCACCTGTGTGTGTTGTGATGTGTGGGTGTTGCGGGCGATGGCTGCTGTCTGTATGTGTGTGTGTTTGTCAGGGTTTATATATTATGATACCAGTATCAACAAAGCTACATTTAAAGCTTTCTTTTAAAATAGAGTCAAGCTACTCTTTTAAGAAAGAAGTTAGATAAGCTACAAGCAAAAATAAATAAATAAAATAAAATAAACAATATACCATAAGGGATATATTTTTTAAATACATAACTATCAGATGATATCTTTTATATTTAGATACACATTTTTCTGCCACAACAACAAGCAATTTGAGTAGAGTCATCGTATTAAATTTGAAGACATACATACTAAATAATAATGCCAAATGTATATAATTTATATAGAATAAAACATAGTGATACATGATAGCATTTAACAAAATATTTCACTTAATTTTTTTTACAATTTTTTACAAACGGACTTATGTGCAGTGTTATAGCATTTATTTATTTTGAAAACATTTTTGTATATTCTTTTATTTACTATACATTTAGTATTTATTATAGTATAGTATACTATACTATATATTTTCATCTAATTTGTGATCTAATATTTATATTATACTGTATTATATTATATGTTGTTTTATTTCGGCTTTATTTCAACTAACGAATAAGATTATTAATAGTTTTAGCTTTAACAACACTGCCTTGTGCAGGAACTCAGTGTTGTTCTGAGTTGATTCATATAGATGAATCTGCTAAATGAACCAATTCACTAAAATCATATTTCCTCAAACTGACAGAGTGTTAAAAATTATGTTTGTAATTATCTGTGCAAAATAAAATATGACATTAAAATAGTGATGAAGTGGTTAGTTGCTATATGTTGGGAAAAGTGGTTTGTTACTGAAAAAAGCGACAGAGTTATGTTACGATATCGGAAAAATACTATTGTCACTCATTTTAGTTGCTTCCCAAAAAACTGTGCATTATTATTATGTTACATGTTTTTACGCTAAGTCCAAAGTAACTTAAAAAAATAGGAAACAATTACATAAGAAGTGCAAGAAAAATACAACCTTGTAATGAGATGGAGGTGTTAATGAAGCATTATTGAAACGGCACAGTTTCGTTTTTTTGTGTGTGCGTATGACCCCTCTCATTCTTTGACTTCCTGTTTCCTGTTAGCTTCTGTACTCCTACGTGGAGAACATAAAGCGTGTGTCCGCTGGTGTTTTGTGTGAACTGGCTCTGGATAAGCAGTCTGCTGAGATGATTGACGCAGAAGGAGCATCTGCACCTCTAATGGAGCTCCTGCACTCTCCCAATGAGGGGATTGGTGAGTGATGCCCATCCAGAGGAAGCTGTTTGGGGGCAGTTGTGGCCTAATGGTTAGAGAGTCAGACTTGCAACCTGAAGGTTGCAGGTTCGAGTCTCAGGTCCAGCAGGGATTGTAAATGGGGGGCAGTGAATTACCGGGTGTGTGTGAACTTGGATGGGTTATATGCTGAGCCCAAATTCCTAATATGGGTCACCATACTTGGGCTTCACTTCCCTTTTAACACTTTCTCCTGTATCTGCTCGACAATGACAGTCTGTGGTAACACAGTCAGACACAACATGACGTTACACTGACTTAAGTGCCACACATCAGCATCGAAAAGAAGCAGAATACACGAAAGACCTAAAGTTTGCAAACAAATCTTCAGCTCGGCACATAACGTGTTAAATGGCCATTAATCTCACAAGCTGAAGATTTCACTTTCAGGAATACATTTAGTTAAAAAGTCTGTTTACACTTCACTTGATTAATAGACCATCCATTAAAGTCGTAGTCCAGCAAGTGTATTTTTTATACGTATGTGTATATTTTATTTGTTATGTACATTTATATTAGATCATAAATTAATGTTAAATATTACATAATAATCAAGTATACATTATATATTTATATGTGTGTTACATTATGATTTTTTTTTCAGAATTCTTTGATGAAAAGAAAGTTCTAAAGAACGCATTTATTTAGAACCAAGAACCAAGAGAAAACATTACCGTCTCCAGCCGCGAGGGGGCGCTCTATGTCTTCAGTGTAGACTACAGGAGCACTGAGCAGCATAGAGCGCCATCCCGCGGCTGGAGACGGTAATGTTTTCTATTGGTTCATGTCAAATTAATTTTGATAAATAAGTCGCACCTGACTATAAGTCGCAGGACCAGCCAAACTATGAAAAAAAGTGCGACTTATAGTCCGGAAAATACTGTATTTTTTTTTCACTAAATATATTCCATGCATTATAAAAATTACATAATAATAATAATCCATAATAATAAGTTAATAATGTTATGTATCATATCATATATAAAAAAATCAGGTTGTAATCCTTCTCTCTTCTTCAGCCACCTATGCTGCAGCTGTTCTCTTCCGGATCTCGGAGGACAAGAGTTCAGACTACAGGAAGCGTGTGTCGGTGGAGCTCACCCATTCCCTCTTCAAACATGACCCTGCAGCTTGGGAAATGGTGAATATAGTATTTATTCAGGAGTCACACACAGAGGTCACTCAATGAGTTCATTTCAATGAATGATTGTATGCAGTATCAATTTTTTGCAATCATAATGTAATAATTACATTGATACGGCATAAATGATGACATACCTTTCAGTTATTGAAAATGAATGCAAACCAAATTGCTAATTCAACCCTGATTTGAAACAGTGTGATTTTTTCCATTAATTCAGTGTGTCGGTTTCATTTAGGTTTCTTATACTGCAAACGGTTATATGACTGTCACATGCACTTGGATATTTTTAGCCATTTTTAGTGTGTAGATCAGAAAAAAATGGCTTAGAAAAGTGATGTTAGTTATCAGAGAAAGTGTCATGTTTGCAGATACAACTTAGTTTGATATTTTCCAATGCAATAACATTCAAATCCACGTACGTGTGACTTGTGTCCAGAATGTTAGAAATTCTTTTTGGGGCCACTGTGTAAAACTGTAAACAGTTATAAATGTAAATGAGACTGATAGGAGACGTATATGTAAAGGAGATGCATATGTCCTAATGAAAGTGAATTGGTGCCCACAGCATTTATTTGATCAAAAATACAGTAAAATCAGTAATGCTGTGAAATAGTATTAGTATTTAAAATAGCTGGTTTCTATTTGAATGTTTTAAAAAAGTAATTTATCCCTTTTCAGCATCATTACTCCAGTCTTCAGTGTCACATGATCCTTCAGAAATCATTCTAATATACTGATTTGCTGATCAATTAATATATATATATTGGATATTTCCTGATATTTCAATGGTATCATATTTTTTGTTGTTATGAAAGAAACGTTTAATGAATGGGTTTGCATTCATATTCTTTCAGGCACATGCCGCCATGCCACTCGACCCTGGATATATACCAGATGGTGAGTTGAGAGCACAGTCCTTCTGCTTTAGTACACAACACCACCACACACTGCTTATTTATCTGGCACATCTCGCTGCATTAAAGTGAAGGGCATTACAATAAAATGCCACATGACAAATGAGTTATGGCATGCGTATGCATGTGAGAGAAGGGTCAAAGACGCAAAGATAAAGTGAGACAGTCATTGAATTCACATTTTATCAAGCGCAAGAGTGGTTTGATTGTGTTGTCGTCAGTCCGTCCCACGAACAGACAGAATAACATTTATGGGTACGTTAGGGATGCGATGTGCTGTTCACTCGTTCGCCAAAATTGGAAATAAAAAACAACCTACTGAAACCTGATCGACCTGTTTGATCCTGTTACACAAATATTTCACACACTGATACTGTTCAGCCATAAAATATCTGAAGAACACCCCACAGTTTGTAAAAATTAGCAAAAACCACTTTGAAAAAATGCACTTACAATGAAAGTCTAAAATAAATGCATCTGTATGGAAACCTTAACTTTTAAATTATATGTCATGAAAGCAATAGACTATAAACGAATTCAGAATTAGAATGTAAGAATGATGTTCAATAAATTATTGTTTTATGATGAATAATGAAGATGCTGCTTCATATAATGATTAAAGATCTTCAGAATAAGAATGTTTTGTTCCCTGCAGGTCTATATAAAAAACCTACTGAAAAAAAAAAAAAAAAAACATCTGTAATATTTTGTCTTGTACAAAACAAACATTATGTTCCATGCACTATTATACATATGACGTGAAGTTTGAGGATTAGGGGTGTTTTTCCATCTGATTCTTCAGGCATTTCTGCTCTGGCCTCAGGGTGTGTGTGTGTGTGTGTGTGTTTCTGCCTGAATGTGGCAGTTGGATTCATTGAATTAGTTCATCTGAAATCCCCCTCGGTCACTTAAACTTTATTAACCAGCACTCAATCAATGTCAAGGGTCCTCCGTTATGTGAAAATGCTTGAAGTACTGTAGATGTTTTTATTCTTTTCACATTTTCTATTCAAGGCAATGATGCATGCTGTTTACACTGATTTTACCATGGTTAAAGGATTTCAGGCACTCTGCTTTACTTCTGTACATCTCATTAGTGAACACGCATGACCTTGAGCAGCTTAGTGCTTTTATAAAAAGGCAGCAAACATATTGTTCAATGAATAATTAAATGTATTATTAATAATACTACAAATATTCAAATACCTTGTAATAATTTATTTAGTTGGACTGTCAATTTAATGTGTTAAAATATAATTAAAAAACAACAGACTGAGAAATTTACACATTTAACCATGCTGTTTTTACAAACCTATAACTATAAAAATAATTATCTATATATAATTTGTTCTATAGTATATAAATATAAATATTATATAGTGTGTATATATATATATATATTCAACAATTTTTATAAAATTACAATTTTAACCATTTGTAATAATGTCAATATTTTATATATTTTTTACAAAATATAAAATATATTACATTATATACAATATTTCAGTGAAATTGTATAGTGTGATTTACTACAATGTTTATATATCATTACATTTAATCTGTATTTTATTATAATATTCATATATAATTTATACAAAATATATAGCATTATTCACAATTATAATAAATATACACTATAATATGTAATATAAAATTCTTTATATATGTCACATTAGTTAGTAAATGCATCAAACTAACAATGAAATAAGTTTTTATTAACAATGTAACAAGTAATTATTATGATTTTTTTTAATAATAAATATAAACAACAAAGACAAAAACAATTGAAATATGTTGTGTTTACACATAATAACTGTAACTTTAGCTGATCTCTCTCTTTCTCTCTAAGATCTGGATGCAGTTTACCCTCCATATGGTTACTCTGATTTACACATGGACGGCCTCCCGCTGGACGCTGAGCTCCATGAGCAATACATGCCAGAAATGACCTATGACCCTCGACAGGTGTACCCAAATCCCCTCTAACAACACTGCCAGCAGGTTAGTGTGCACGCGCTTCCCTGACGTACAATTCAGAGTCTCTAGTTATGAGTCAACACAACATTATCCTGTTTGTGATTTTCTGAACGTGTGATTCCTGAATAAAACGAATCTCATCAAAGATGTTCCTCTCAGTCTTCAGGTCAAATGAAGTGGATGATGATGAAGACCCCAAACCAGTTTGTTCCCTGCAAAAAAAAAAAAAAACATGGAGCAGGGCCTGAACTGTGCAGTGCTTGAACAAAAGAAAGAACAAAACACACAACTTGCTTTAGTTCACCACCGGTCTGTTTGTGATGTGAACTCCAAGCACTGCCTAACTCATCTTGTCATCTTGTGCTGCTAACAGAGTGACAAATCCTGAAAGTGTGGTGACGCGATCAGCATGTGATCATAACATGTACATTTGGTACTTTATATTGTTTTGTCCAAAGATAACCAGACAACTCCATCCTAGAAATGTAGCATTAGCTAGCTAGCGGCTCGGCCACACGAGGGTTCGTTTTCCTTTGCGTTCTGTGTATTTGTGGCATTGCTACTGAGTAGAAAAAAGTATAAAAGCAACAACAAAACATGCATCTAAAAACAGAAACCTGTTTGTATTTTCATAATCTCACTATTATACGAAGACGTTTGTCCTGCCTTTTTTCTGGTACTTAAGAAAACTGCAAACCTCTACTAACAGGTCAAGGGCAGGATTTCTTCTGTTTTCATTTTTTCTTGGATTTTTTTTATTATGTTTAAGAGACAAACTGATATTCAGTTGGAAGAGAAAGTTTGGGGTGTATGATTTCATGTAAAGACATTTTAGGAGGCATTAATGGATGACAGATCTGTAAACGTTAATCTCAGCTATAATATACAAAAGTGTTTGGACACAAATTCCTAATAAACCAATAAAATATGAATGCCAGTGGTTTTGAAATTAAAGTCTCAGTAAGCACATACAAGTGTCCAAATACAGTCGGTCAGTTTATTTTCTGTAGATTTTGTTTTTTAATGACTGCTATCATGCAACAACATTGTAAATCCCAAAATAATTGTAGGATTCATACATTTACAGGTATGTCAGAGTTGCTTAATTAAATAAGTACAATGTATGGCCACATTTGTAGTATATTTCAGAGAAATCTAATACACAGTGACTGTAAAATGACCATTTGTTTTTCTTTCAGTGATATTACTGTAATAGGGAACATGATGTCATTATCCTGAATTTTTTTTTGGCACGATGATCATTTAGCTTTGTTATTTTAATTATACTCTAAAATGATGGTATATTACTCTTTATTAAGACCATATACAATGTACTGTTTAACAAATGAATAATTTGCATTTCAGTGATTGCTTTTCCCACTTTGCAATCTTGAGTCACCCTTAAAGTTTCAATACAAAACAGTTCCATTATTATTACACAGCAGTCTGGAACACTTTATTCCGATTGGTCAAAATATTGTCTGATGATGACTGGTTGAATTCATTATTCTTTATTTGTTTACTCCATACTCTCTTGTGCCCTCTTTAAATAACATCCCTTAGACTTTAAATATTTTTTATACAAAAACTATATTGTTTTACATCATTGTACATAGATATAAATGTGCTGATCTTGTTTTGAATGAGATTTTTGTGGTCAGTTGACTGATTATAAACATGAATTTGAAAGGCTTATATTAATTTTAAAGACATTACAATCTGTGTGAAGTGTGATTGCTGATTGATCAAACTGCAGTAATTATCGAGCATTATTCATTAACTGTAATTATAATGGAGAATTTAGCTTCTTAAGTACAAATCTGCCTGCCATCTGTTGGTATATAAGGAACATGTATGTGCCAAATGTAATAGTAGTTATTGATAAAGGCTATTCTGGTACGGTTACCCCTGTTATGCTCAAATCTTTTACAGCAGCAGTGTTAGTATCAATCATCTTAAATGAATAGTGCTCCCAAAACTTATAATTTGCCCCCAGGTCATCAAAGATATGGATGAGTTTGTTTCTTCGTCTGAACAGCTTGGGAGAAATTTAGTTTTTCATCACTTGCTCACCAATGGATCCTCTGCAGTGAATGGGTGCCGTCAGAATGAGAGTCCAAACAGCTGATAAAAACGTCACAGTAATCCACACCACTCCAGACCATCAGTTAATTAAGTGAAAAGCTGAAATAAAGTCATCTTGTCTGAATCAGGAGAGAAATATGCACACATAATAATAAAATAAAAAAATGGTTCTAAACAAACATGTTGGTGGATTTGGATGTCAGAGGAGAACAGAAGATGGACTTTTTCACTGAATTATTATAGGATCATATTTTGGCCAGGAGAAACAGTTTAAAGTTAAAAACGTCTTGATGGATTTGTTTCTTAACATGCAGCTTTTCCCTTCACAAGACATTAATAGATGGACTGGAGTGATGTGGATTACTGTGATGTTTTTATCAGCTGTTTGGACTCTCATTCTGACGGCACCCATTCACTGTAGAGCAAGTGATGTACAGTAATGCAAAATTTCTCCAAATCTGTTCTGATGAAGAAACAAATTCATCTAAATCTTGGATGGCCTGAGGGTGAGTAAATATTCAGCAAATGTTCATTTTTGGGTGAACTAGTCCTTTAAAATTTAATCAAATATTTTGCAATTGTCACATCGATTTGCCTTCTCTTCTTCTGCATATTTAGTGATAATTACACTCCTGATGATGCTGTCATCATATAGTTAAAAAAAAAGTAAAAATAGTTCACGGAATGTCAACAGGAAGTCACAGTGAATATGCATTTTTACTGAAACATTTTTAGTTTGACTGTTTTTTGTTTGTTTTCAAATAAATAAAATGAATTATATTAATCGTCTCAGTTACTTGACTTTTATCCAAGGAGAAACAACTGGACTGTGTACAAAAAAAAAATATCGTTTCATAATAATTTGAATGACTCCTTTACTGGTGATCTGTTAAGCACGTCTGGCCAGAGGCTGCAAAAATGTTGGATACCATCTTAATAAAATGTAAATTGCATGCTTATCCAGGCTTGCATTTACTATTTCATTAAAGTAGTTATTTGTATAGACACTCAGGCTTAGGGCTACCTGGTGCATTTGATCTGATCACCTCCTTTAACACACACACCATTTAACCTGTTATCTGAAGAAGGTTTGGTGTTCTCCCTTACGAAAATTAACCATGGTTTTACTACAAATAAAACCAAAAACCATGGTTACTATAGTTAATCCATGGTAACCACAAATTAACCATGTAGTTTTTTGTAGGCTAATTCTGTTAAATCAAATATCTCGCTTGGCATTGAACTTTGAGCTTTAGAATTTTACAGATATTATTTATACTCTAACAACAACATTACACACTAACTAAAGTTTAAAACATGGAATCACGAAGAAGGGGACCTTTAACCATAGTATAACCATGGTATTTGTAGTAAATCTGTGGTTATACAAATGGTAGTCAATACGCCAAAAAAACCACGGGTTACTACAGTTTTACTATAATAAAACCATGGTTATTTTTCGTAAGGGCTGAGAGTCTTTCTTCATAGTCCAGTCCAAATGAAGAAAATGCATTTGTGAAAAAAGTACTAAATAAAAACGTCTTGCTCTGTCAGTATGTTATATATATGTTTACCAGCCAAACTGTAATAGACAATTCGCTGTGTTTCCTGTGCAGTTGATGCTCATATGACACAAATAATGAATAGAAATTCTTATGAATCAGGATAATATAAGCCACAGAATCCATGTAATTTAATGCATCCTATAGCACCATCACGTGGCAGAATTTGGCATTACTGGTAATAACACTCCTGGGATTGAGTTCGTATCATAAAATAACTACATTTGAAATTCCTGCATGAAATATGAAGCAAACGAAGCAAAACTGCTACTGAACTTGACAGCCGTATTTTGTATATAAAAGTCAGTTTCAGTGACACGATGTTGAGTTGTTAAGTATTTGAAACGTTCAAAACATTCTCACAAAATCATTAAGTAAATGAGGGGTTAATTTGATTAAGCGTGTGAGTGTGTGTGTGTGTGTGTGTGTGTGTGTGTGTGTGTGTGTGTGTATTTGCGTGCGAGCGTTTGTGAATGTGATATTTACGCACCAAAATGACCATGTTCAGAAAACTACTAATCTTATACTAATCTTGTATAATATAAAAATTATATATATATATATATATATATATATATATATATATATATATATATGAATAATCATATTATATTATAAATTACAATTACAAAACATATATTAATAAAAAAAAAGATATCTTAAAGATCCATGCGATACATTTTAGCGGAGTATAATTATAATAAAATTCTAGTAGAAACTCTAATAGAATAAACCCAAGCACTCAGATTTTAGCTGCTTTGCGTGCTATTATTCAATAAAAGCTCCTTTTTTTTATCAATAATGAAAATTTTCACGCCGAGGTGTACAGTGACGTAATTTCCGTTATGTACGGGGGAGCAAATCAAGGCGATTGACGCGCGAGATCATGTATGACGGGAGCCCGGTTTGCAAAAACATCGGACATTGCGGGAAAAAAGTAGGCACACCCATCGTATTATTTCATCACATAATCACGTTATGTCGGGTTCACACGACGGAATATTTTCTTCACGCGCAGTCGGCTGGAAGCGTCCTGACGCGATGGACGCACCTGGAGGCCAAGCTAAGCTAAGGCTAAAGTCCAGCTAACTCACAATCAAATACATGTGCAAATAAAATACGGGATGTGCATTTAAATGTCATTTAACGATTTTCTAGTCAGTGAAATGATTTGAAAAGAGTATGTTATACGGGTTAAATGGCCTTAGCCTGCAGGCCCTGTTGTTTACATACTAACTGCATGTTATTATTATTTTTATTTACATTTTTACATGGATGCTACATTAATTCATTGTACAGTATACTGCTAACTTTATTCTATCAATCATGCGCATCATAAATGCGGACATCCCGTATATATTTTACGCTTGTAATTATAGTTAAAATGATTTCCATTCATTTTTTTTTCCTAAAGCAACAGAAAGAAAAAAACACGGATGAGATCTGTTCAGATGTTTTATATCTGAGCTCTAGTGTTTTGTCTACTTATTAAATAAGAGGTTTCTGATTAAAAACAGTAGAGTATGGATCAGTATCTTTTTCACAAGGTCAGAAAACTGCGGATTCGATATAATCTTGTATAATATAAAAATAATACATGTTTATGTAATGATAAACATCGGGGTTGTCTGATTTATTACAGAAATGTGAAACATATTCTCTATATAAACACCACTGTTCAGTCTATTTATTTTTCCAAATATTTGTTTGGAATTTGGAATCGTAGTAAATTGATCAAAAGTGACTGTAAATACGTTTGTAATCTTACGAAGGTTTTCTGTTTTACATAAATGCTGTTCTTTTTAACTTTCTTTTCATCAAAGAAAAAAAAATGTAGCACTGTTTTCACATAAATATGAAGCTGCACAACTTCAACGTTGATAATAATAAATATTTCAGCTTTGCATCACAGGAATAAATTAACTAGACAACAGATATTTGAAATTTTAAATATATTTCACAGTATTTCTGTTCTTACTGTAGAGCCTTGGAAACCTCCTTTAAAAACAATATATATACATATATAAAGATGGCTGGAAACATGACCTCATTTTTAAAACGTTTGATTTATGCTTTAATTTGCTGTTTCTTTAGGTAGCTGTCTTCATGAAGTTTTATGTGTCACACTTTCAGCTGTAATCACCGGACAGAGATCCAAGATGCCCATTCCTCCCCCTCCACCTCCAGGTGGACCCCCTCCTCCGCCCACCCTTAGCCAGGTAAGGACTCAAGTTGTCTGGTAACTTTATTGGGAACTGCACAGCTTTACCTCAAAAATATTCGCAGCATGCTTAATTCCTTTTTAATTCGCTTTCCTCAGACAAGCACAAGCCCTCCCAAGCTGAACCGAGATGAAGCGAAGGGCCGAGGGGCGTTGCTCTCTGATATCTGCAAAGTGCCCAAGTTGAAGAAAGTTGGCATTGTCAATGACAGGAGTGCCCCTATGATTGAGAGTAAGTGGAAAGCATAAGCCCAAATATTTTTTTATGTGCTGCTGAAGTGAAATTGTTTTTTTTTTTATTTTTTAATTCTAGTGATCTTTGGATAAGGTTCAGTTCAACTCATAAAAATCATGCAAAGCCAAGGCACTCGAGGATGAGTAAAATATAAAACCCCTCGTTTCACCCTGATGAAGGCTTCTTAGCCAAAATGCATTGGTGTGCGATCATAGGTGATACATTTACTTAAATGGATAGTTACAAAACATTTTTTTTTTTATATCTACTTGCAAAACTGTTCAAAAGTTTGGGGGTCTTTATATTCTTGAAAGAATTGTCTTCTGCTCATCAAGACTGCATATATATGATAAAAATGCATTAAAAACTGTTTGTTTGTCTGTTTTTTTAGAGGCGAAAGGAAGTGGCGGAGGTGTGTCTGGTGGTGGAGGGTCTACTGCACCGGGTCAGCCAGTGGGAGGGCTGTTTCAGGGTGGAGTCCCAAAATTGCGATCTGTAGGAGGTGTGTTGATTGTTAAAAATGTTTGGTTTTTAATCTATTTAAAGGAAAACTTTTTACATCCTCTGTTGTTTATAGTTCATATAGTTCGCACTCCTAAATATTTTTCCCAAAGGATCTTTCAGTGAACAGTTCTTAAAAGAAAAAATTCTTAATGAGGAACAGCGAAAGAATCTTTTTTGACTATAAAGAACCTTTTGTGGAATGGAAAGGTTCCAAGGATTTTAAACCGATAGTTCATCCAAAAATGTTGATTATGCGGTGATTTACTGACCCTCAAAGCCATCCTAGGTGTAAATCTTTTTTCAGACGAATACAAACTGAGTTATTAAAAAATGTCTTGGCTCTTTCAAGCAGTTATCAATTATAAAGTAAATCCATCCATCATAAAAAGCACAGCTCTGGGGATGAATAAAAGCCTTCTGAATTAAATCATTTTTATTTTTGGGATAAGCTACCCCTTTAAAGATTATTCATGGAAACATAGATCCCAATAAAGAAACTTTTCAGATTTCCAGTGTACAGATTTCCCACTGTAGGGTTTTCACAAAAATGTGTTTGTTCATTCTGCAGTGATCATTGCCTACAAAATATGATTCATATTAGAGTATTGTGCCAGTGTTTCTCAGATACGCAAAGGGTGTTTCCTCAAATGAATGCAAGCCTTGTAATTATGGTTGGTTCTGATGTTGAACCGGTTGTGTTACAGATGGTTCTGCAGGCAGGTCTGCGTTGCACCATCCTGGGACTCGTTCTGCTGCCCCTCGCCCACCCAGCGGTCACGATGACCCCGACAGTCCCTCTCAGCAGGCCTCCCCCCCGGAGTCTGGCCGTTCCCAAAGACCGTCCCTCCCTGATCTCTCCCGTTCCCCCAGTGGAGGCAGCAGCCCCTCTACAGGCATGAGGCACAGCTCCTCTGCCCCCCCTCCGCCACCCCCAATGTCCCGGCGTGGAAACGCTCCTCCTGCCCCGCCGCAGAAAGCCACAGCTCCCTCATACAATCGTGAAAAGCCACTTCCGCCGACTCCAGGGCAGCGAGGACCCTCTCCGGCACCGATGCGTGAAAACGCTCCACCTCCACCTGTGAAACCTCCTCCGTCTCCAGCGAGCAGCCGCTTGTCTTCATCTTCTTCTTCCCTGGCCCCGCCTCCGCCCCCGTACCGTCAGCAGTCTGGGGTTTCCAATGGCCCCTCCAGTCCTGTGAACGAGGCGGCCCCCGAACTGCCCCAGAGACACAACTCACTCAGCAAGAAGCCTTCAGCGGGTGGACACACACCGACACGAGGACATGCTCCTCCTCCACCACCGTCACCCACCCCACAGGCTGCCAGACCCCCGCCTCCGGCGAGAGAGCCCCCGGGACGAGGAGCAGGTGAGCTCTACTTACAGTCTGTAATCTGGATCCAGAGAAAATGATTACTCTGTGACTTTTCTCTAATTTACTCAAATTAATAATTTTTGTAGAAGATTTTTTGGTTTTAAAAAAGTACTGTACGTTCACCAAGACTTCATTTGATCAAAAATACAGTAAAGACAGTAATATTGTGAATTGTTGTTACACATATAAATGAACTCTTTTCAACTTTAATATATTATAAAATGCAGAAATACAAAGCTGTATTTTCAGCATCATTACTCCAGTCTTCAGTGTCACATGATCCTTCAGAAATCATGCTGACTTGCTGCTTAAGAAACATCTCTCCTTATTATCAGTGTTGAAAGAGTCATATTTTTGTGAAAACCTTGAGACTTTTATTTTTCTGAGTTATTTGATGAATACAAATTTCAACTTAACAGCATTTATTTGAAATGTTAATATTTTGTAACGTAATAAATTACTTTTGTTCAATTTAATGCATCCTTAAGTAAAAGTATTGACATTACTATTATTCTTAAATAAAAAAAAACACCAAATATTTAAACCATACTGTTCTTCTAGAGCTATTCACACAAAATAAATAGTCATTAGGTCTTTTTTAATTTGCGTAATTCACAAGGAGTATTTTAAAGCTGTTCGTTGTCTCTCTTCTCATATGTCTATCACTGTGACCACGTCTTTCAGTTTCCACCTAGGACAACATAAAAGCACTACACATGCAGTCTATGATTCAGGCGCTTTATTCTGAATTATGATGACTATTGTGTGAGGAAGTCCTTCATAATTTAGCACAAAGCTGTTGTATGGCTTCAGAAGAGTTGAACTATGGTGCATGAGAATTGTATTGATATTTATCTTTCTGTTATTTGCTTGACTTTCTCAACATGACTTTCTTTACTAGCTCCTCCAGTTCCTGGGCAGCCGTCACGAAACGGCCGTGATGCCCCACCTCCGCCTCCACCTCCTTACCGGACTCACGGCACTGCCTCGGATGTCCCGAGCCGAGGCAAGCCCCCACCTCCCCCCTCCCGCACCCCAGCCGGACCCCCGCCCCCTCCCCCGCCCATCCGCAATGGACATACTTCCATTTCCCGTTCCTTTGTAGGTGAGTCATTCATGCTCGCTCTCAACCCACACCTGCCCTCACATCCTCATTTCAACATCCTTCCCTCATATAGAGAGGATGGTGTTTTCTCCAAATTGAAACTAGCACTGCGCTTGTCCTGTAGGGCAAGAGATGGTTTGTCATGTGGCCAGAAACTCTATTTAGCTGGCCAATCAGAGCACACCGCACTTTTCAGAGTGACGAGCTTTGTAAAAATCGACGCATTTCAGAAGGCGGGGCATAGAGGAGCAACAATAATGTACATTATGTGGAAAATAAGATTTTTTGTTGTTGTTTTTTTTACCTTAAACCACATAAACAAATTTCATTACACCAAATAATGTTATTTTTAGCAACTTCATATGACCCCTTTAATGAACAAAAATGTATGTCATTTACATTTGTTCAGAAATGAAGATTGTCCAGAGTTACATAAAAACGAGGAAAGATAAAAAAAAAAAAAAAAACTATTGATCATAAATAATAAGACGTGTTATTAATAAATAAATATTTATTAAAAATACATTTTTGTTAAATGCAAGACAAGTTTCACTCTTTTTCTTACATAAATAGTGAAGCAAATTTTGTAAAGACCTACATTACTTTTGAACTGTTTGGGTCAAGTAGTTACCTACAGCTCCAATGCAGCAGGTATTTGATCAAAAATACAGTAAAAACAACAATATTGTGAATTATTATTTATATTTAAGCCTTCAGATTTGCTGCTCAAGAAAAATGTATTGTTAAACATTAAACTTTTGCGGAATAAAATAATTTCTTGAAAAAAATCTTACTGACCCCAAACTTTGCATGGTAGTGTACATTGTTATAATCGTTTAGAAAATTCTATACAAATATTCCTTTTTATTTGTCTCTTCCAACAGATGATTTTGAGTCCAAGTATTCGTTTCATCCTCTGGATGACTTCCCTCCTCCAGAAGAGTATAGACACTTCACTAAGATATACCCAAGCAAAGCTAACAGAGGTAAGTCCCAGCAAATGAACCGTTAGACCTAGCAGTTTGGTTCAGAACCACACAACTTCAACAAATGCTTGTAACGCATCTCACAGTGAGCACAAAGCCTGCTTCGATCACTCGTATGCTCTCATGTGCTTGTGTAAAGACAGCTGCTGCATGCATTTCATCTTCAGTAGGTTTATCACACAACTTTACCATGATGGCTTCAATTCTAGTGCTGTTCACCAGGGAAGAATACAGTGATTTTTTTGATCTTGGACTCATATGTGTTTCTGTTTGTTTGGCAGTAATGAGAGGAGCCCCTCCTTTGCCACCTGTTGGGAGGTAAACACTGTGACCGGTCGCCCGGACTCCACCATCGACGAGGGATCCTCATTCAGACCCATACGCTCATAAACAGACAATCTCACATGCGCATCTAAAGACACAAAGCCTGCACCTTATTAACAATCATTCCCCCATCGGATAACGTTCCTCTACATCAAGCAAACTCCATTCTATCACTTTTGTCTGGTGCGGAAGGTCACCGTCGCTCAGAAAAGAGTGAGATTAGGGAAAGTATTGCATTCCATCATCAATAACGGACAACTTTTCATTTTTTTTTTCTCCTTTTGAAATTTTAAGTACCCTTAAAATGGTCATTGCACATTTGGTTGGATATGCACTGAGAGCCGGAAGTGGCCGTCAGAGCCTGTATGTAGGTAAAGCATAGCACTTGAGATGGGAACAGAAAGCATGTCCCTGGAAAATGTCTTAACTACTGCGTCAGGCAACATGTTCAAGGTTTTGTTGTTCACTTTACCTCTCAGTCGCCACCCCATGTTATGCACTGTGAATAACGCGTCACTCAGAGTAGAACGTGTCTGAGTGTGAGCTGAACTGTACTAACTGTTACTGCTTTAGATGTTTTTGTCTTTTGTCCTGGTTTCAGGGAACAGCCATTACCTTTAAGTTCTCTCAGGGGGTTTGTTGGGACTTCATTACCCTCCGGTAAGGTTGTGAACAAAAAAGTCAGAAAGTGCCAACAGATGCTCTGCCATTAATAAATCAGCATGGCTCCTTTAGTTGTGACACGCATCCTCCTTTGGGAACCGGTTGGTCGATTGCTTTTTATCGTTTGTCCTAAAGATGGACCATGGGATTTTTTTTCAGGTTCGGAGTTGTCGTCATTCAATATGCATCGCACTTTGTGCCGTAAACTTACCTGCATTTTGAATCCTGGCTTTTCTGTCATTTTCCCACTACAGGACGGCACATCTATATCGCTTGCGTTATGTTTGAAAGCAGGTCATGTCCACATGCTGTCTACAGACTGGTTTTGTGCAGCGTTGTGTCAAAGACAGCCTTTGGTGGAGCATTTCAGCCATTTATGAAGTTGATCTAGGATTTTTATCACTTTGCAAAAATCAAGTTCAGTGCATGCTGCTGCTTGGGACAGACCTCCAATATAAACGTTGGGTAAATTTGCATGTAAAGCCGTGAAATTGCTTTCTGTATTGCTTCATTTTCTTCTGTTTTTTAACAGTGCATCTGCTGTTCAGATGACAGGACCGTGACCAAGGGTTCTTGAACGGTTGTCTTATACGTTACAGTATTGCTGCAGAAATGTGGCATCTAGTCATTTCATTACAGTCATGTTCAACTAACTGATGTTTGCATTCAGCCAAGCCATGCATGCAGACACACACATCCCAGTTTCTCCACACCTTGTTCAGTGACTAACTTTCAGTGACTAGCAGAAAAACAACTAACTTTCTCATAAATGGAGTGTAGATTAGACGGACCGTTTTTTGTCCCTCTTTGTTCTTCTGCCTTACATTTACTGATTAACGTGTCGGTACGGGATTTGTAAAAAAAGAAACTTGTGTATTTACAAGTACATAGAGAGATATGGTAGTGATAGTGATTAATCTATTTTTAAGTTGTAAAAAGCTTGTAATATAGTAAATAATTTCAGGCAAACATAGGTTTCAAATTAAGTCTCGGACTAATCGTTACTTGATGGAATGTCCTCATACATGAATATGAATATGAGGATGTTTTCTTAGACTAATACTTGTCTCTACTTGCCTACTGTCTGCCAGCAGGGGTCAGTGTACATGTCTTTAGACGAGCATAACTTACTCACATTGAGAGAGAGAGAGAGAGAGAGAGGACTGTCATTGTCACCATCCCATGCTTAACTAAAGTCTGTCCACACCTGTTGAAATAAAGCTGAGGAAAAAACACGCTCAAAGAATGTCTGTGTCGTTTTTCAGGGGCAGACTTTGACATAATAGAGGTTTTACCAATCCTGAATAAAACAAATACCTTCTGTATGGAAAAAAAGGAAGACTACGAGCAGTTCTTACCAAATAAAGCCTTCATCCATGTGATGACTTTCTATCCCCAAAAGAACTGGTCTGTCATCTGAAAATCCTGGACCAAAACGAGGACCTGTACAAGCAGTACTTCACCTGGAGAGAACAGTTTGTTTTCAACGGAAACATTATTTGGTCTTGAACAGGCCTGTTGGATTTGAAATATTAGAAGGAATAAGCGATACAAATCAGAGATGCTGAGTGAATGGGTGGTAAGGGATGAGTAATAACAATTTTCAAACCATTTGGTTTTAAAATGGCCAACCACAACCGACACAGTAGAAACTGTGGGCCTTAAAAAGAAGTGAACCATTTTATTGCATTGTGTCCTCATGTCATAAAAAAAGAGTAAATTCATAACTATTCAGAAATAACTCTACAGGACATTCTTAGTTTTTAAAGTGAAAAGCTAGTATTTAGTCCGAAACATTTATTAATTTTTAGTTTTCAAAATGTATATGCCATTATGCCTCATGCCTTAATGCCAAGATTTCATCACTATCGCTGCTCGTGAATTGTTCATTGATCGCTGGATGACAAGTTTTGTGCCTATAGTCATTCATAAATTTCTACTTGCCTGAATGGTTTTACACATAGGCCTACACATAAATAATAATAATAATAATAGGGTAGTTATATTGTCCTTGGTTAAAACTGCCTATGTCTTTAACCAGGTCATATCTATACATTTGTGTTAGTCCCTGAACAGCATACAGCCTACAATAAAACCACATAAAACCAATTGTTTTGAGTAGCAAAAAAAAAATGTCGAAAAGTGGAAACCATCAGATTAATAAATGGAGATGCGTTTACTTAAAATTAACCTACTTTTCAGGGCTCGAAAGAATGAGCTTACGTTTATGTGACGCAGCTAGAGTTGAAATTTGACACATTAGTTTGATGTGACGATTGTAGTTTTCCAGTCCATCCTGACTCGCGGCCAGTGTAAACTGGTTCTTCCATAGGATGGTCGCTGGTTGTGCACCTGGCAGCCTACAGACAAACATATTGACACATAACTATCTACTGTACCTGTTCCAACCGCCAATGCAAGCTTTTTCAACAGGACACCTTTCCTCAGCTCAATGCTAACTTTTGTTTTCTCTCCGGGATTTGTTTTAAATCACTTCTCTTGTGTATTGTGTTTGTGTGTGAGCCTCCTCCAGGAAGCAGTCATGAGACGTTTAGTTTAGTTTTAATGCTTTTTTTAATGCAATCTCAGTTGTCATGTTTACTGCTCTGTTTCACATCTCAAATGTCACTTCAGTCTAGTGATTAAGATCTTGTTTTTTAGTTCTCCAATAAATAATTGCCTACCTAGACCTGATATATATATCTATCACATGCATCTGAAGTGACTTCATCATGGGATGTCAGATTCTTAAGCTCTGCAATAATAACAACGACCTACTCTTATCAATTTGACCTATTACCTTAACATATGATTGCATATTGCACATTTCTAAGATGCATAGCTGCATTTAATAATTGTTTTTTATTGTGCATTTGCCATACTTTTGGTAGGGTTTATTTTCTTTATTTTTCTCTCTCTTTTTTACCTTTACGTGTTTTATGTGTGGTACTTTGCCAATGCCCCATGACACATTACTGTTCTCGAGTCCAACTGGGTGATGATGGGTGACGCTTGACCTCATGATGTCCAGCTATATCATCTTTTTATTTGGCGACTTGTTGCACTCGCACAAACCTTTATACAGTCCATGGCACAAACATTACGCAGATGCAAGCTTGTTGATCGCGATTCCGAGAATTGACGTGTAGCCTACCGGTCCCTGTTTCCTCTCTCCAATTGGTCACCATCGATATGGGCGTATCACTGTGCAAGAACCCAAACTTTAAAAGAGTTGTCAACAATAGGGGTCTCAAGTCAAACCAACGCGAGGATATACGGAAAACTTCTCCAGAGAAAAGCTACGGCTTTGTTTTAATCTCTGACAACATACAACGTTTTTGTTTGGAGTTTCGGATATTTAGATCTTCCAAGATGAAGTTTGTAAGGTATTTAATGAGGAATGCTGCTATGCTAAATGCGCCAAAGCATATTGATTATTACGCGAAATTTTCTCCATCGCCCTTGTCAATGAAACAGTTCCTGGATTTCGGTGAGTTTAAGATTTTAATGCAAAATATGTATGCATGCATGCAATCTAGTCAAGGCTGACAGTGCACACTGGGCATTAGTGTATTTCACCAAAACATGCAATATTCTTTTATGACATTTTTTTGTTTGTTGTTGTTGTTTTTTGGGGGATTTGCTTATTCATGTAGAAAATAAAAACTATAGAAATGTTAATGTTCGCTCAAACAAACTTTAGCATGTTATATTTTTATATTTATTCACAAAGAGTGTAGGGTTATATATATATATATATATATATATATATATATATATATATATATATATATATATATATATGAAAGTATAAAATGCTAAATTAGTGCACACAACAAGCCTCAGCAGAAAACAAAACGTGTAAGTCATTCTGTAAATGCTGTTTGCTCAAGTCTGTTTTGCTTAATATTAGAGTTTTAGTTTAACTGTATTGCAGCAAAGTGTGAGGATTCACACTGTGTCTTTTCAGGATCCACAAATGCGTGTGAGAAAACATCCTTCGCTTTCCTCAGACAAGAGCTCCCAGTCAGACTAAGCAACAGTTTGAAGGAGATCAACCTTTTACCTGACCAACTGATCAAGACTCACTCCGTTCAGCTAGTTCACAGCTGGTGAGTTCATGCCCAAAAGCTATTAACTAACTTTTGAACAGTCCCATCTGACTTTGAGTAAACAGACGCAAACGAACAAGACAAATCATGTATGTGTATGATTTAATACATTGCTGAAAACACTAAGCCAAAATGGTTTATTTTAGACATGTGCATTATGTAATGCGTCTCACGCCTCCTGACTGAACGATGAACTTTGCCTTAGTTCCGCAGCCTGATGTTTTCGAGGTATACTGTAGGCTACTGTACATGACGCACGCGGCAGTTTAAAGTTCATCCGGTTTCCATTCTAAATGTACTCTAAGGATCAACGTTCTAATCTTAGGAATATGGAATGTAGTCTCGTGTTGAAATACCATTGCAGACCCTCGCTTGTTTACTAGACTGCGGATAGGTTCATGTAAGGGATCCTGCGGTTCACTTCAGAAAGTGTAATATGAGAAGGAGCGGCGTGGCGATGACGCGCAGACTTGTTTTCGAGAACTGACTTGGAACAAAGCTCCAGCAGAGCAGCAAGGAGGAAAACACAGTTTACATATAGAAATCCAGTTAGGGAAAAATCTATAGTTAACATTAATAGCTAATATATTTAAAAAGTACGACAATAATCAGAAATAATTATAGCCTAAAATAGTTTAAATACTATATTTGATATATTTATACTGTATATGTGTGTTTTAATTTTAGTAATTGCATTTTGTGCTTTTGTAACATTCTATGAGTTTTTGTTTTTAAATTTAGCTTAAATTTAGTTTTTATTTCAGATTTATATAAAAAATAGTAATAAAACAAGTTGCTAAGGCAATATTAAGTTTATAAGTTTAAAATTTTAATCTTTATATTTTTATTTTGTTTCAGCTTTATTTTAATGGCCCACTGAATTTGCTTTTATATTTTAATTTAATGTAATCTGTTTATTTTTATTTCAGATTTAATTTGAGTGATTTTAGTACTTAAACATATTCAAGTTCCTTGCCCAAGCAAAATTTTAGATTTTAAATGTAACATTTTAATCTAATAATTAATATTTCTATTTTATTTCAACTTTATTTTAAGACAATTTTTTTATAGTTTTAGTTAATTTAGACAGTTTGTTTTTATTTTAGATTATTTTTAGTAATTTAAGTACTTAAAATTAAAAATGCTAAAATTTTTAACTAAGTATATAATTTTTTCCCCCAAGAACGGTTTAAGTTTTTTAAGTCACCTGTGAGTGTTTAAAAATTGCTAATCTTTCCTGTAAGTGTAAAAACATTATTTAGACTGAGGGTGTTATTGGAGATGAAAAAGTGTAATTGTAACTCTACAGTTGTAAAAAAAAAAAAAAAAAAAAACACCCTTAATCTATAGTGATTGTACAATCTTTCATTCCCTTTGTCTTCTCTATATTTCTTTCTCAGGGTTGTCCAATGCCTGATGGACATACTCGAATTTCAAGACAAGAGTCCCAATGACCCCAGAGTTCTTGCTGAGTAGGTTTTTCAATCTACATGCATCATCTGTCAGAATATTAAAGAAGTATTTTTAAACCGTTCAAAACAGCAGGATTCATTGAGTGGTTTTGCTGTTTGTCCCCAAAGGTTTCTGCACACTCTTGTGACCATCAGGAACAGGCACAATGATGTGGTACCCACCATGGCCGAAGGTGTCATCGAGTATAGGGATGCGTTTGGGGCAGATCCTTTGACAAGTCAGAACATTCAGTACTTTCTGGACCGCTTTTACATGAACCGCATCTCCATTCGCATGCTCATCAACCAGCACAGTAAGTCAATCTTGTCCGTAATCTTTGCTCTTGTCCATATACCTGGACTTGGCATCAGCAGTCACTTTCTCAGCACTTTACAGGTCATTAGATCTTGAATAATCTGGCCGCTCTAGTTTGAGTTAATTATTCACTGAATAAGAGAGAAAGATTAGCTTGTAGTACACCTCAAAACCTCTATTTCCTGCTCTATCTTTAGCTCTGATCTTCGATGGCTGCACAAAGCCAGGACATCCCAGCAGCATCGGGTGCATTGACTCCTGCTGTGACGTCACAAATGTAATCCGTGGTGAGTGCATACTGTTATCGACTTGGGATGCAAATACCACCCTTGTGACAAGTGCAAATTCAATACTAATGTCCTGCGTCCTGCTTCAGATGCATACGAGTGCGCTAAAATGCTCTGTGAGCAGAATTACCTCGGATCCCCTGAGCTGGAGCTTAGAGAGATGAACGGTGAGGAACAGACACTCGATCATGCTTCATTTCGATTTCATTCACAAACTACATGGTGTTTTATAATATTTGTTTTCTCTGGTGCAGCAAAGAACAAGTCCCAGCCAATCGAGATTTCCTACGTGCCCTCTCATCTCTTCCACATGGTTTTTGAGCTCTTCAAGGTAGGCATGGTGCTTTATTTTTGCATACTACAGACGCATATGATAGATAAGTCATTCTTCTGTCTCCTCCACTCCAGAATGCAATGAGGGCTACTATTGAGAATCATGAAACAAGCAGCACATTGCCACCGATCGAAGTCATGGTTGCTCTAGGCGGAGAGGACCTGTCAATCAAGGTACATGAAAGTTTACATATGATTGGGTTGGTAGCAGATTAACCGTCAAAATTAGCATATGAGGTCACGCTATCACCGCCGCCTTGTTTGAATCATTCTTCCCAACCACCGGTTCCTTCCTCACACTGTTACATTGCCCTAGATTCAACGATAACTGATAATAATGTTATATAAACTGTCCTAAAGATTAATATTCTAACCACCCTTAATCAAGATCATTTGTTGCCATAAACGGAAACTGGCTTTGACTAGTATTACCGATATTAACCTTTGCCCTGCTGGTGGCTAAATCGTGCAACAAAGCAGACATTGAACTGCAATGCTATATTCATGCAAGATTATAGTTATCTTCTTATACATATATAACAGTCTTAACATTCCCATTTAATGTTCCAGATCAGTGACAGGGGCGGCGGCGTTCCTTTCAGGAAGATTGATAGACTTTTTAGCTACATGTATTCAACAGCGCCCAGACCTACTATTGGTGACCATCAGCGGACCCCAATGGTAAGAGTACAGGACACTACATAATAGCAGGAGCATGTTTTTTCATAAAAAAAACCCTGAAAGTTAAACCAGTATGTTATTCCCTCAGGCTGGCTTTGGTTATGGCCTTCCCATCTCGCGCCTGTACGCACGCTACTTCCAAGGGGATCTCCAGCTTTATCCCCTGGAGGGCTATGGTACGGATGCTGTGATTCAGCTGAAGGTAAAGAGATCCCTTAAAAAGTGTTACAGTAGCTTCCATAAAATTTTTTATTCTGA